>NC_143129.1:104759128-105060609 GCF_059928025.1 Delphinapterus leucas
CTTGTATTATCAAGACATAAAGTATTTTTCCTTTGAAAGAAGGTTTTTCAGACAAACTTTATCAACTATTGACAACTGAAATTATGCTTTATGCAAATAGACATTACATTAAATTAGTATATGATTTAAAACAAATTTAGATAAATTTTCCTAGAAGAGAACAATGCCTATCATATCAAGGCTGCTTAATAAATTTTTTTTTTTTTTTTTTGCGGTACGCGGGCCTCTCACTGCTGTGGCCTCACCTGTTGCGGAGCACAGGCTCCGGACGCGCAGGCTTAGCGGCCATGGCCCACGGGCCCAGCCGCTCCGCAGCATGTGGAATCTTCCCAGACTGGGGCACGAACCCGTGCCCCCTGCATCAGCAGGCAGACTCTCAACCACTGCACCACCAAGGAAGCCCCTTAATAAATATTTATTGAAGGGAGGAAGGAATCTAGGGAAGGGGAGAAACAATGTAGGGGGAGAGGGAGGGAGGGAAGAAAAATGTATGCCTAATTTGGCTTTAACCTTTTTATTCTAACATTTCACATTTTAAGCAATGAAAATCTGATTCAAAACATTCACTAGATTATTCAATACTCTAATCAATAAAAAATGTCAAAATTAGATACAATTAGACTCTTAATGGAAAAACATTCATATCTTGTTGTCTTGCCCTTGATTTCCTCAGTATTTCAGAGAAGTGCCTGCTCATAAAAAGGAAGCTTGAGGTCAATTATAACCTTGTTTAGCACTGGGGGTGGGTGGAAGGTAGGGGGTAGAAGAAACAAACCCTATTGTCATGACATAATTTGTCCTGGGGCTTTGGAAGGCATTTTCCATATAATGATTAAAGCTTAAATTAAAGATATATTAAAGCCAAAATTAAAGATGTAATTTGTTGCTTAATAAATGATATATGTTTTATAACTTCATTAGGGATGCTACCTTCCTTAATTTTTGCAGACCATGAGATTTTCAGTGAGGTGCATATTAACTGCAGAGATAATAATGTTTCTATATGTTAATAATTTTAAATGAAAAACACTTGAGCTATTTTCCAGCCACATGGGAGGAATCATTTACATCCTTAAAGGCTTATTTTACCATTAACCCCTTCATTTTAGTAGAGTGGATATCCATATGTAAAGTATTAATTCTTTTTACATTAGCGCTAATGGCAAGTACTTTAGACCCACTGGTGTGAGAGGATTAAAAGCCACAACGTTAGGCATGCACCAACATTTCTGAGATTAATCCTTGTTAGAGCAACCTAGTGGGAATATGTAACTTGATTTTCTGTTTATTGATCAGATGCTTCTTGTTTCTTTTATCGTGTGAAATGAAACTCCACAGAGACAATATCATATTGCATTGATATGCTGAATTTAACGAATGCAACACAGGATTAGGTTAGTCTCTTAACCCTTTCTACTTTTAACGCCAATTACTATATAAATGCAGGTTTTAAGGAGAGATCTGTGGAAATAGGATACACTCTAAATATTTGTCATTATGGCCCAAATAATAGATGAGCCATTCATGCTTTTTCTAGTTGTAAACTAATGCTTGAAAGTCATGTTAACAATAAATCTCTGGGAGTATTTACTTTCATTTGGTAGAAGGAGGGATTAAGGAGTCAGTGAAGTATAGAAGCACACTGAGATTTTGTTATATATTTTGATAAGAGGCAAGGGATAGTAGTTCTGTGTCTTCTCATTTCTCTGTTACTCCTACCCCTACCCCATCCCCCTCCACCTTGTTGCCATGTTAGCATAGAAAATATTTCCTGGCCTCTCATCCTCATGTTCACTTTAATTTGGCTAGATCCCAGGAGTGACATTCAAATACTGACTAACCAGCAAAGCATGGGCACAGACCAATCAGGAGGTACATCGGTTATAAAAGATTTGGTGATGAATGACTTGATTGTTTGGCTAAAACTTAGCCTGGCCTAGTGGTCATCTTATCCCTAATTTGTCTAGGTGTCTTAAACCACCTTGGATAATGACAGTCAATGGATTCTTGGTGATTTCTATCCTATAGGAAGGTTACGAGATAAAGGTAGGAAAGGAGAGAGACCATTCTACCTAAAGCAGCTATACCTACTGATTCTTGTGAATGATTTTCGAGCTGATAGAGGGGACGAGATAAGTCAATTAATTGTCTTACTTTTTAAAAAAAATTTTATTGGAGTATAGTTGATTTACAGTGTAATGTTAGATTCAGGTGTACAGCAAAGTGAATCAGTTACACATACATATATCCACTTTTTTTTTTGTTTTGGACTCTTTTCCCATATAGGCCATTACATAGTATTGATAGAGTTCCCTGTGCTATACAGCTTATTAGTTACCTATTTTATATATAGTAGTGTGTATATGTCAGTCCCAATCTCCCAGTTTATCCCTCCCCCGCAACCCTTATCACCTGGTAACCATAAGTTTGTTTTCTACATGCGTGACTCTACTTCTTTTTGCGAATGAGTTCATTTGTACCCTTTTAGATTCTACATACAAGCCATATCATATGACATTTGTCTTTCTGTGTCTGACTTACTTCACTCAGTATGACAGTCTCTAGGTCCATCCATGTTGCTGCAAATGGCATTATTTTTATGGCTGAGCAATATTCCATTGTATATATGTACCACTTCTTTATCCATTCCTCTGTCAGTGGACATTTAGGTTGCCTCCATGCCCTGGCTATTGTAAATAGTGCTGCAGTGAACGTTGGGGTGCATGTATCTTCTCGAATTATGGCTATTGCAAATAGTGCTGCAAGGAACATTGGAGTGTATGTATCTTTTCAAATTATGGTTTTCACCATTGAGAATGATGTTTGCTGTGGGTTTGTTGTATATGGCCTTTATTATGTTGAGGTAGGTTCCCTCTGTGCCCACTTTCTGGAGAGTTTTTTTTAATCATAAATGGGTGCTGAATTTTGCTAAAAGCTTTTCTGAGTCTATTGAGATGATCATACGGTTTTTATTCTTCAATTTGTTACTATGGTGTATCACATTGATTGATTTGCGTATATTGAAGAATCCTTCCGTTCCTGGCAAATCCCGCTTGATCATGGTGTATGATCCTTTTAATGTGTTTGTGGATTCTGTTTGCTAGTATTTTGTTGAGGATTTTTGGTTCTATGTTCATTAGTGATATTGGCCTGTAATTTTCTTTTGTGATATCTTTGTCTGGTTTTGGTATCAGGGTGATGGTGGGGATCAGGGTGAGCTTGGGAGTGTTCCACCCTGCAGTTTTTTGGAAGAGTTTGAGAAGGATGGGTGTTTTACTTTTTGATAAAGCTATAATATGTTTGTTACTAACTAATACTTCTAAACCATACATACACATATACATATACAGCTAGGTAAGTAGATATGGAGTTGCTTGTGTACCTGTAGTTGTAAATATGTTTACATGCATCATAATATATATTATACACACACATGTACACACATATGCAAAGTCTATCCTCGGTTAAGAAGAGTTGGGTTCTGGGACTTCCCTGGTGGTCCAGTGGGTAAGACTCCAAGCTCCAAAGGCAGGGGACCTGGGTTCAATCCCTTGTCGGGGAACTAGATCCCACATGCATGCCTCAAGTAAGAGTCCACAAGCTGCAGCTAAGACCTGGCACAGCCTAAATAAATAGATTTTTAAAAAAAACCCAAAACAAAACAAACAAAAAACAAAAACAAAAAAACAAGAGATGAGTTCTGTACATAAGCTGGCATTTACAGTAGTCAAATTATAGCAGTTTTTTTGGTCAGATAGTATAGTACTGTTAAGATATCTAAAAGAAATGTTTTTAGTTCCACAAAGCTTTCCTGAACCAGTGTTCAAGAAGTGCTACTTGATTTTCTTCTAAATGTCCTCTTTTCTGCCCCTTACCCAACTCTGCCAGATCTGGACTCCGAGTTTCATGCTCTTCTACCTGGATCTGGGTGTCTTTTACTTGAGCACATTGCAATCAGATTTATCATTCTACTTACCACTTGACTGGGTCTGATAGCCCCCAATTTCTTTACCATTTAAGATGCTGGCACATCCCTGAGTTCTTTCTCATTATACCATTAATTTAGCATGGCATTAACTAGGAAAAAAATGAATGCTTGGTGGTATTACTTTCATAGAACAGCTAATTAAAACTGATCAGCTTTGAGCATACATAGAACAGAATTGGACTGAATTGGCACACTGGATAGGTTAAAATGTTACTATCCTTTTCAAATCAATATATATTTTAACTATCTGGTTAATAGTCATTTTAAGAGACAGAATAAACATAATTTTCCATTACTAAAATTCACATAGAGAAACAGATTCCTTTAGTAATTCACTTCTGTTAGCTGAGGTGGAGTCATTGTTTTTAAAATAAAAATGTCAAGATGATTCCCACTTCTGTTTTCTTGGCTTTTTTTTTTTTTCCAGAGTTTCCAAGCCAATCAAAATGTCGTGGATTTCATTAAATATTTAAAATCAAATGATAAAATAAATCACTCCTCCCTGGTAAACAGCACCATACCCTGCTTTATTGGTTTTAGAATATCAGTTGTCTACCACTGCCAAATTTGGGCCTTTTGAACTGTGAACCCATTACACAATTAATAAACAGAGAAAAGGCAGCTCCTGTGAAAGGAATCTATATTTATCCTTCACATTTTCACTAGATGCTGATTTCTCTATGGGAGGAAACAGGACAAATGTACTTTTTGCCAGGACTTCATGTAAAAACCTTGTTACCTGCTATATTTCAATTTTTTAGTCTAGAAATATTTGAAATTCACTTATAAATGTGTGCTCTGAGCTGATGACTGATTGATTCACTCTTGTTTCCTCTCTGCCTAAGGCATAACATATATCCATCCATCCATCCAGTTCTTTACTCCTTCATTCAATAAACATCTATTGACCATCCCCTATATGTAGCTGGTGTTATGATTGACACTTTATGTAATTAATTTCATTTGATCCCTATAGCAGTCTTTCAAGACAAATGTTACTATCTTAATTTTGTAAATAAGAAGGCTGATGTCCAAAAGTTAAACAGCTTGCAAACGTTAGATTGTTGTCTTCTGCTCATCTTTGTTTCCTAACACGGTCCTTTTTACATAGGGAGCAGTTACTGAATGTTTATTAATGAATGAATGAATGAGCCAGAATACATTTTATTATAGCTAACACCTATTTTATACCCATGAAGTACCACACATACTTCCATGTTTGTCTGTGTTCTCTCATTTAGTCATTATAAAAGCTCTACTAAGTTCAGTGCTATTCATGACCTTATACTTGCTTTACGGATGAGGGACCTGCGGCAAAGGTGGCAAATTAATATGCTCAAGATCAAACAGCTTGGAAGGAGCAGAGCTGCGAATTGAACTTAGGCTCTGCCTTTGGGGTCCGTGTTCTTCACCAGCTTGCTCTGTTTGTTTGTTTTTGTCTAGCACAGTACATGATGCATCATGAATGCTCAAAAACTGCTGCAATGATGGTGGTGATGATGTGGAATGGGAATTTTTGTCTGATGTATTGAAAATGCTATTTTATAGGAACTAGGGAATTTTCAAATTACAGTTGCCTGAATTGTCCCTGTAAACTGCGAGAACACTTTATTTTTAACAATAAAATATCTTCTTTCTTATTTTTATAGAAAAATAAGAATATTTCTGCATTTGTTTGTAAATGCATTATCATATATATGTATGTGCATAGAGAGAGAGAGACATGGGTATAGATAGAAAGATATAAAACTAACAAACTGGTGATGTCTTTTCTTCTCGTATCAATTTGCAATTTAAAGTTCCCAAAATGTAAGTGCACCTAAATGTAGGGATTTGAAAACAACTAATCATGATTATTTTAAATGATAATTTTTGTAAATTATGCATTCTTTAATTGCTTAAACATAAAGATTTTCACACAAAGAAGTCTGGCACAAAATTATAACTTTTCTAAGGAAATTCAAGATAGAAAAAGTGATTCCACTTTAAATCATGTAGCAATAAGACAAATCACTATAAAGTCTGTTTCTGTAGGCAGTTGATCATATGTCCACAAAGACAGCTTTGCTTTTTAACCCATTGTGTACACATTTTTCAGTATTTAGCTCTGTTGATAGAGGACCCTGGAAGCAGTGAGGGTAATGAGGAGGAATGATAGTTTAGATGTATTCTTTCCTGGAATGCCAGTTGAATTAAATCTTTCATTCCCACTGCAGACATACAAATCTATACTCTCCTTTCAAGATGAATCCAGAATCAGGAGTCTGCATTCTTTTATTCTTGGTCAGGAGATTAAAATTGATCACAGACCACACAAGGGAGTCGGCTGTAGTATCACAGCTCAATGCGGTTAACGAGGACAGCGCTTGCCTTCTGATCTCCTTAACTGTGCACTTACAAGTTACAAATATTATTGATTCCAGGGGTCATCTGAGGCTGTGGGCAGGTTGTGTGACTTGACAATATTTTGCTGTTTTTTAAGGGATAAGAGCTATGAGCCTTGATAGCAACTGGGACAGGGATAGTTTAAATTTGACAAATGAAGATTTATACTTTTTTGAGCTGGCAAAATCCTTCATGTAGAAATAATGAATGAAAATTTGAGAGCTGATTTAACATAGGTCAAATGACTCACAGTGAAAGAAGGAAAATAACGCTTTCATTATTACCCTTTCAACAAAATGAATTGATGATAGGTTTGTCATTGTAGATCTGTGCTTTAAACAAATGAATAGTGCTTAGAAAATCCTTTTTACAAGACATCATTTAAATTTAAGTAGGCATAGTTTACCTAAAATCTTTGAAAATGTAGCGTAGGTGGGATATGTGAATAATTACCTGCTAATCTGTAAAGCATGTTTTTATCTTTCTTATGAATAAAACTACTGTATTAACATTCAGAAAATTTAAGGTGCCACAGATCGTTGTATGCTAAATTTTCAAAGACTAGGTTATGGCTCCTTTTCTTCCCCTGATAATAAAGATTATAGACTATCCTAAACATATATTCTATGTAATGGAAGAAACACTGTATTTAAGAGCTTTTGCTGGATTAATTCTGGCTTTGGCACTTCCTAGCTATGGGACTAGCTATGGGCTTCAGAAAGCTTGTTTCACTGCCTTGAACCTCAGTTTGCTCATTTTTTGAATGGTCATAAAGATGCCTAGCCGATAAAGCTGTTGTGGAGCTCCAGCACACAAGAATTATTGTTAAGTGGCAAAACACGCTACAAACGTTAACTCAAAATATTTATTACTACTGAGCTTATATGAAGTTGAGCCTGAATTTAGGACAGGGGGTGCTGAAGAGAGCTTCTGAACTGCATTCTGTCTCCTCTCCTTCATAATCTACAGAGTACACTGGCAAGACAGCAAGTTAGACTCACAAAAGTGTTCATCGTGGCTAGAATTTACAGCTATTGGATTAGATGAAATTGCTGATATTGGTTTTACATGAACCATGCTCTAAGCAGCAGAACTCAAACAGCTTAGCAGTAGACTTTGACTTCTTTAAAAAAAACTGAAAATATTTATAAGAAATGACCCTAATATCATATTTCAGAAACTGAAAAAAAAAATCAAACGTCAACTGCTCACTTCATTAAACCACAGGCATTTGGGATAGAATTCATTATTCTATGTTGACTTTAAAACGTGTAAGATTTTTATTGATGATGTCAAGATATATGCTTTTATACCATGGTTAGAGTGGTTCAGGTGCTTTTGAGTATAATTTATTTTTTGATTGTGTGTATACTGCACAGTTCATAGGGAATTTAAATCATTTCCAAAGAGCAACCCAGAATTTCAGTTTGCTCTCCCTGATTAATCCACCATCCACTGTTACTCTAGTTTCTTCACCTTGTAGTAGTAAAAGAGAAGATGATCCTCTTTGTCTATGTAATAGACTCCATTATAATGAAAATATTTTCAACTATTATTAAATTTCTTATGTCTGTATAATGCTTCGTGATTCAAGAGTTCTTGGAAAAGCTCAGGGGACGAGGTGCTAAAAGCTTCAGTTTACAGAAGTGAAAGCTAAGGTACAGAGAAATAGGCTAATTTGCTACACATCACACAGCAAGTAGGTGGGGGAGCTGAGAGCAAACATAGGTGTTGCTACCTTGGCCATGTATTTCACCTGTCTGGGAGTCATTATTTGGTTTTCCTTTCAGAAGTCAGAAAAATTTGTTGCAGGGTGAACCACATATCAGTGGGCCCTTTTGTGGGATTTCCAAACCTACTAGAGGTGGAACAACAGCTCCCTAATTCAAAGCTTCAGTTTTGACGAAATTCTTTAAGAAGCCCTCCTAAAGGCAATTTTTTTTGGGTTTTTTTTTTTTGTTTTTTTTTTTCGGTATGTGGGCCTCTCACTATTGTGGCCTCTCCCGTTGCGGAGCACAGGCTCCGGACACGCAGGCTCAGCGGCCATGGCTCACGGGCCCAGCCACACCGCGGCATGTGGGATCTTCCCGAACCGGGGCACGAACCCGTGTCCCCTGCATCGGCAGGCAGACTCAAACACTGCGCCACCAGGGAAGCCCCTAAAGGCAGTTTTTAATCAAACAGATATTATACAAGCTAAGCTACATCCATTTTCTGTTATTCGTTCAGAATTTAATTAATGCAGAGTTGCCATTGTTGACTAATTCTTTCTTCTTAAGAATGCATTTTAGTATGAATATATTCTCCACTGATACTGATTCCTAGAAAGGCATGTGTTATGTTTCTCTTCTAACAAAATCTTTTCATACTTTGGCAGGCATTACCACTAGAATACCTTGCAGTGTGGGTGTCAGTATAGGGCTTATCCTGTTTCCTCTTCCTCTTCTGATTTGCCTCATTTAAATTGATTTTCATAGCTACAATACATATATTTCTATTTTGTTGTTTTTGTTCTCTTTTATGTTCTCTCTCAATAAATCTCCTTTAGCTATATTATCTCCAAAAACAATTAATTAATTAATGCTTTTATTTCCAAAATAAAAGTGACCTTGCACTATACTTAAAATTCAAGAAGGATGAGCCCTAAAATCAAAAGTACTCTTTAAACACCTGTTTCTTGGTACATTTTTATGCACTGGAGATATATATATATATACATGTATATATATCTATAAAGTCTGAACTGATACCTCTCTTCTCTTGGCTTTCAGCATACTGCTTTCTCCTGCCTCTCATGACTGACTGATCCCTCCTCAATTTCTGTTTGGGCTCCTTTTCCTCTTTCTTCCTTTAAATGTTGTTATGTTATCTAGGGCTCAACTGTTGGCTTTCTTTTCCTCAGGATTAGCTCATTAGCATTCATGGCTTCCAGTACAGTCTCTTTGCTGATACTTTTCAGATCTCTTGGTCCAGACCAGATTTCTCTCATGAGCTTCAGCCTTGAAATTTTACTTGTTAATTATCTGTAGAATGACTTTACTGGATATCCCACGCTCCATTAAATATGTTCGAAGTGGAACAATACTGTTGCCCTAGCATCTGCTCCTCTTCCACTGTCCTGGGCCACAGTCAAGCACACCACTGTTGAGGAACCCACCGAAACAGGAAGCTGAGGCTCAGCCGTGACCCTTCCTTTCTCTCTACACTTTTCAACCACGAGGTGCCAAATCCCATGAAATTAACCCTTAAAGACCTTCAGGATATGTTTTTATTCTCCTGTATGTATCCCCACTGTCAGTATCTTAGTGTGAATCAATCTTTTTTTTTTTTTTTCCCCATTAAAGTTACTGTAATAGGAGAAGAAAGTGAAAACATACCTCTAAGGAATCCAGAGGCACAGTTTCAAATCCCATATACAGAATTTCTTTGAAGTAGTAAAATTTTATTCGAAATTTGCATTTCATTCCTCAGCATCTCCATTTTTGTCTTAATATAAACACCATAATTTAAAGTACTTATCTTTGATTGAAATTGTTGACCCAGGAAAGTAGGCTGTGTCTGTACTGAGGCTGTGGACACTCCCTGTAATGCCATGTTAGTGGAGGTTACTAATAATCCAGGTTGAGAAGTACAAGGTTAGTGTTCCTGTCTTATCCAGATTTATGCAGCATCCCCTTACATGATCTAGTTCCTTCATTCTCACTGTCTGCAAACCAGGTCTACATACTGCTACCAGTTTGTCCTTGTTAATATACAAAGCTGACTGTATCATTTCTCTGCAGTGTTTTCTCTGGGTAAAATCCAAACTCCTTGGTGTGGCTTGCATGGCCTTTTATGGTCTGGGGCCTGCTTATCTGTCAATTTCAAATGTTGCTATTCCTTCTCTCCTATCTGCTCCCCTGACCACACCCTAGTTTCATTCAGATTGAACTCTTACCCCTTCACACCTTTGTATATGTTGCTCATTCTTCCTCTTTCTTTTTCTACCATGGGAAACATTCATCTTTCAAGACTGAGCATAAGTATCATTGTCACCAGCTGAGGTGAACTGTGTTTTGTAAGGGCTCCTGTGCACTTACCTATGCATCCGTTTGTCATAGCACTTATCTTGCTTTCTTCTATTTCTGGTTATATGTTCTTCTCCCACTAGATTGGAAGCTATTCATCTCTGTATATCCCAAGTTCCTCTGTATCCCAAGTACAGTAGGCACTCAATAGGTATTAATGAATAAGTGCTTAAATAAATGAAACATCCAAAATTTCTATTTCCATCTTATCTTAATAACAACTAAAAATCACAACTAGTATCCAAATTTGAAAGTTGAACAGGATAGACTGTAGTTTTGCTTGGCTTTTTTAAGTAACAGAAATTTCAGAACTGGATATGTAGTGAATATACATTGAATCTGCCAAGTTTTATATGGTTAATCACCAATATCAAAGGAAATTTCAATTGGCATTAAGTTTTTAAAATTATCTGTAGTTTTGGTGGTTGTTGTGGTGTTTTATATTAAAATTATGTAAGTGTTAAGAAAGAAAAATATCAAGGAAGGTACAAGTATGAAAGTAATAGGATTTTGGAAGTTAAAATACATAAAAGCCAAGTCATTTACTAGTATTTACCACATGCTAGTCACTGTGGTAAGCATTTATCATATTATTGAGATATATTATCTAAATTAATTTACCTGATTTCATAGATAAGGAAATGGAGACTTGAAATTTAAGTAACTGTGATTATGCAGGTTATACAGCCAATATACAGTGGAGTAATAACATGAACATAGTTATGTCTGACATCAAAACTATAACTTTATTTTACCAGACCTTAATATATTTACAAAGTCTTATATAAAATGGTATTTATTCATGATGTGTAACAGTTGTCAGGTGTGGATAATTACATTGCATTTTGGCATTTGAGACCACACTCCATGCACTTGGAATGGCAGCTGGATAAGTGGTATGGTATAGTTGAATTAATCTTAGTCAATGTGATTCTTTAACCATTTTTGAGTCACAGGCTCCGTAGGGGGTATAATGAAAGGTATGGACCCTCTGTACACATACACAATAAAATGTACACATGTACAAAGATACGTTTTCATAGTCTTGGATTCCTTGAAAATCACAGGCAAGTTTCAGAATTTGGTTTCTAGATAATCTGCCTATTTTGTGGATGAACAAACTGAGGTTCAAGGTCAACCATATGTTTCTGAAATGGTTGACCATGTCTATCCATCAAGAGTGTCTTTGGAAAGTGATTACTTTGTGGAATTTTCTGAATTCCTAGAAAAGTATTCTAGTTTCAAGACTCTAACTCAGCAATGCATCGGTAATACTGAGCACATTCCAAGTATATTTAATCATGGAAATAATTTAATATTTTTCTTATTGCATACACAGTTCTTTAAAAAAATCTACTAAGATAAGTATTTTCTTGTAAGATTTATAAAAACCACAGCAGTGACTTAGAATAAGATAAATAAATTTGTACAGAAATGTATCATTTGAGTAAAGAACAAAATGCATAATTAAAAGGTAAAAGAATTATATGGTAGCAAAACCAATATCTATATTTTCTATGTGTAAATTTAAGTTGTTTCAGCAATATAGAGCTGTCCTATGCTTACTTGTCCACATAACAGTTCTATAAGGAAATGCATTTTGTAATTCTTCTAATTTTAAAGATGAGAAAACTGAGGTTTAAAATTTAATGACTTAGGCATGAGCTTATAGCTAATAGCTAAAAAGTAAAGGTCAGGAGTCCATTAGAAGTCTTTTGATTCTGAATCAGGCAGCTCTCCATTGTTTCACAGACATGCCTGGGGAGAATCAGGTAGATGCAGAAACAAGTTTCGGCAGCTGAGAGAGTCACCAAGCACATTTGGTGCATGGTCTTTATTTTAAGGCCTGCCACTTGCTTCCTCAGACTTGTATTGTTTCACTTTGCAGAGCTCTGAAGGCCAGAGCATACTTGGGTAATTCAGAATGATTCTTAGCTTTCATTTCAGTTTTAATCCATGACCTCAACTCTTGCATTGTGTTTCACTCTTTTATTTCAGTACTATAGCAAAGATTAGTTTGGCTTTAAAGAAAGCAGTTTAACTGCATTACCAATTATAAATGCATGTTATATTAAAAATTTTTACATAAAGTTTTTGATATACAGAATACTTTAGCCTCACAATATAGCTGTAAAATTCATTAGAACGATTACAAATAAAGAGGTTACCAGTACGTATATTTAAGAATTTATTTGAGTAAAAAATTTAGAAGTACAATTAATAAATACCTTTGAGAAAGTAGCTAATACAATACAATGAATGTATGGTACATTTACTGGTGATTAACACATTAGTAATACTTTTGAGATTACATTTTTAAAGGGGTGTTCTCCCTTCTACAGAATGTGTGTTTACGGTGGCAGCTTTAATGCTGTTTCCTGCTGTGCAGTTCAATAAAGTATGGTTTTAGGTGGTTGGTTGAGGGTTTTTTCCGTAATGTATGTCGATGGAGATAAGTGTTTTAATTACTTTTTTAATGTCTGTGCTTTTGTATTTTTCTCCTCTCTTCTCTTTTATTTCCTGCTGTTGAGATTACTGCCTCATCTCCACAGCAGGTAGCTGTAGCACATTTGTTTTCTTTGTAAGCCTGGTAGATTTATTTTGTAATATAACTGTTCCTTTTTAGTATTTTATTATTAATGATTTCTTTACTTTGGAATATAGTATACTTACATAGTGCTAAATAGTAATTTTCTAACACCACCTAAGAATTCCAGTCATTAAGAAAAAAAAATCTTCGCCTGAGGCATATTCTTTGAATTTTTTTGCTTACCCTTACTTCATGATGTGAGGATTAAAATTTAAGGAAATTGTTTTATAGCAAAAGCCAAATGAGAATGAGAAACAGAGAAAAGAGAAGGGAGGAAAACAAATAGAAAAAGCCCAAGAGATAAAGCACACTTTAATAAATAATACTAAAAATCAAAGGGATATGTATAATTTTGTGACAGAAAAAGAAAATTACATTAACATGTTTTCTAGAAGAGGGATTTTAATGAGACCTTATTTTTATATTAAAATTAAATTTTAATTAGTAAAATAACTTCTGCTAATTACAAGAAAATTGGATTACAAAAATATAAAGAAAAATAGTTCAGCTTCTTTTTTTTGGTCCAGGATTTTGTTGTTTTGATTCCTTCATATGTCCCTTTATATAGAAAGAACAATAGATAAGGTGGATCCTGAATATAGAAGTTATTTATCAGGAAAGTAGAAAACGCTCAAGGATATTTTATCTGTCTTTGAGTTCTTGGACAATGTTTTATTAATTAAAATAAGGTCTCTCTCTCTCTATTTTTTCCAAATGTGTAAAAGGAGTAAAAATTATGAGACTACAAATGCATAGTGAATCTTATTCTCATTTTGTTATATGAAATTGCTAGATATTTTATTACAGATTAAAAATCCTCTAGAAGAATTTTAACCACTTAGATTCAATTTACTTCACATGTGTTGATCTTGTGAACACATTGCTTTATTAATATGTTTATATTTTCTGTCACCCATGAAAACTCTAAATTGGAGCCTGATATTAAGCTCTAATATGAAATTTTATGAACTGATCTCGTTGGTATAATAGAACTTATACATATTTTCTACATGAAATCATAGAAGCAAACGGAAATACGTTTGTAACTTCATAGGAATTATTACATTTGTTTACTTTACTCTCTTCTCCAATGCTTTTAAAATTATACTGTTTTCATAATTAAATACAAAAAGAAGACCTTAGTTCAGCGTCTCTCCGATTTTCAAAATTGTATGAGTGTTCTTTACTCCTCTTAGGTCTGGATGTCATTATTGTTATATGTTTCTGTATAGAAAAGTACCTTGTGTAATGGGAAAAAATATGATTTGAGATGGTGATTTCATTCATAACATTTTTTAAGAGTCTTCATCTTGTTATGCTCTAACGAATTATGTGATCCATACAATTAATGCTTGTGGTCATATATAGAGAGAGACTAGACAGCAGTTATACAGAACAGATATTTAATGGGGATTTGAAAAATCAATGAAATGAATACTATTGTGATATATGGTGATCTGATTTCATATGTGTTATATTGAATCACTCCACTCTTTCTGAATTCAGTCTGAACACCCAAGAGCTAAACGCATTTACAGTGGGTTGTCAGAAAAAGATGGGGAGTTTTATTGAGAAAAGAATCACAATAGGGCATCATTGATCTGTTCTCTTTCTAATCCATATATAGATCTTAGAATGATAACCCTTACGACACTGTTTTCCCTTGGAAGTAAATCCTTTGAGTCATATAAGTGATCTTTAAGTGACAGATGAAGAACTTTATAATCCATTGTGAAATTGTGGAATGCTTAGGCCCTTGAAAGGAATATTTTATTTCCATATTGTAATCTCAACTGTTTGGGCTTGATATCGAAATAGTTTACTTTTTCTAGTAAGTATATAAACACATATATCCATAATACATGTATTTATGAGTTATACCTACATTTACATATCTATGTACAGCCATTTAAATATCTTCTTATGATTAATTGCAGTATCTTCTGTTTGTGAAAGTGTATACTATGAATCTTTTATAATGTGAGTCTTTATTTTCCATAGTTTTTATATTTTACCCAAGACAGTAATAATGATTTACATTTGAATGTTGTTTTAGATTTACCAGAGTGCTTTTATGTGTACTTTTCCACCTCATTTCAGAGCAACACTGTACATAAGTCAGAGATATCTTCGTTCCAATCAAGGCAGTTAGCTCGATTTACTGTGGTAATCATTTTGCAATACATACAAATACTGAATCTTTATGTTGTACACCTGAAACTAATATATGTCAATTATAGCTTAATAAAACATAATTAGATAAAATAAAGGAATTTGACAGCCACAGTATTAAAAGTAATTTTACCCAAGTACAGCTAGAAAGCGGATATAATGAGACTAGAACCCAGTTCTCCAGACTCCTAGGTCAGTGGTCTCTGAGGCAGGATGTTAACTAGCCTCTGCAATTTGAATGATGCCTTAACCAATAGAGGGTCTTAACCTTGCTATTTCCTGGTCTTGAAGCAGTATGGTTTGCGTCCATTGTAGTCTGTAGAATGAATGAAGTTACAGGAATACCCTTGTCTTACCACAGCCTTTCATTCTAACCAATCTGTCCAACGCTGACCGCTTAAATGTGCAACAGTGTGAATTGTGAATATGATGGATTAGATGAACATTTAATTTATGTCTATCCGAATGTGTCCTTTCATTATATCAAACAAAGGCTTTTAGGGAGAGAATGCAAATAAAAGGAAACGTTTATTTCACATCTATGCAAAGAGCTTTACATATATTGTTTTCATTTTACTCTCCTGACAATCCTATGATGAGGCTGCTGCTGCCCAGAAAGAGTAATTTACTTGCCCAAGGTCAATGGCTAGTAAGAGCTAGAATGAGAATTTTAACACAGAAAGTCTGACTTAGAGCTTTCACTCTTATTCAGTACGCTGTATTTACAAATGATACAAATAAGTCAGTTGGCATTAAGATATTTTAAAAAGACTTAATAAACAAAAATAAAGAAAAACAATGGTTACACAGGGACATTTCTTACAAAGACACAACTGCATAGCTGTGGTAGATAGCCTCATGTCCCTTAGTGAGGGTTTGTTTAATGAATCCATGTTTAATCTTCACATGTTAATATTCTTCCTCATGCAGCACCATTCCCCAAACCAGGCTTAGCAATGAGGATTGAGATCGCAACAACGTGCTTTCTTCTTTGAGAAGACAACAAAATCTCAGACACAAAAGTACTTGGAAAAGTGAAAAACTTAGGACATTTGCCATCAACTACATTTTGCTGTGCTCAGCCAGTAAACTTGAGAGTAGGACATAATCAGAGGGATTTTATATGTCTACTAAAATCTTCTTATTGAAAAAGCACTCGTGTGAAATAACAAGACAGTATACCTGCAGAGAGAGTTCAGAATACTAGAACATTGCCCATTTCCGTAAGCCAGGAACCTGAGGCAGTCTCACAATGTTCTGTGCTGTCTTCTCCACTTCTGTGGGATGTGTGAGGCTGTCTCCCGTGACATGTCTGTCTGATCACCATCTTCCGCATGACGGCTTAGCTGTCATTCAAGTGAATGCCTTCAAGAATGAGAGGCGTCACACAAATTGTTGCTCAATTCAATTAACGCTGAATGAGTTGACCCAGTAAAGTAACACATGCAGACATTATAAAATCTGAGAAATTCTTAAACACGTCCTACAATAGCTATGAAGACTGAGCCTTAGAAACTTATTCCTCATCTATTACTTACTAGATGATAACACAAAACAGAATATTTAATATCTTGTTAATGTTAATTGAAGTTGTGCAGAACTTAATATGAGTACAAAGAATTTACTAAATACACTGCTGTTGTATATTCTGTAGTTGTTTCAGAGGGAGGTGCTTTGGAAACAAAGCAAAGATACAGATTTCAAAGAATATCAAATATTGAAAAATAACCAGCAGATACCCAAGGGGAATGCAGTTAAGAAGGAAGACATTTTAGAGAGGAATTGTGCTAGAGAAAAGAATCGCAAAACAAAGATGCAGCCCAGAGAAGCAGCCAGTCTTTTCTCTACCACTAGATTGGAACATTCTGTGTTGTATGCGTATCCATAGCCTTAAAGTGAAACTGAATACATATACGTTGAATGATTACTTTAGACATCACTTGTTATGTAGCAACACATTGTAACAGGGTTTAATTATAACCTTATACATGGCAAAGGCAGCATTTTGAAGTTAAAGCATACACTCTACAGCCAGACCATCCAGGTTAGAAATTGGCATTACTACTTGTTCTATGACCTTCAGCAAAGTTACTTAATCTTTATGTGCCTCAGTTTCCTCATATCTAAAATGCAGATAATAATGCGAGTTGTCTTTTAGAGTTGTTTTGAGAATTAAATGAGTTAGTATATAAAAATCACCTACCTATATGTCAGGCACTTAAAACAGCGCCTATAAGTAATCAATACCTGTTAAGTTAGATTTTCTGTAGTATAAACAACATTTTATTTCTTTCTTTTCTTTTTGGAGAACTTGAAAATGATAATCTTTCAGTACGTCTTAAGAAGGTGTTCCTTTGTATACCTTTGTATAAATGCGTGCTGAAACACCAAAAACTTCAGTAACTATTCTAGGGGAACAAAGAAACTATCTGGCCTTCTTGAAAGACAAAGAACACTATATGGATATTACCCTGAGCTGTTTTGTTTGTCAAATCTTTGTCAATTCCTCTTTATTCATAAACCTCCTTCTTCCCACTGAAAGGTGAATTAAAAAGTCATTTCAGTGTCATTTTGAAATCATCCTGGTATAGACACATACCTTATTTATTAATATGCCACCTACTCTCAGGGAAATCTTCCTTTGATAGATGGGTATTTGCAAGTTTCATTATCTTTCATATTTCACTTACGGTTGCTTCATTTTTCTTCTTTTGTAGCACTTTGTTTAAATTTGCTAAGGTTTTAATACTTTACTTTGATTTAAGATTTATTCTTCCTTGACACGAGATGTGGAATTTGAAATAAAAATTATAAACTACAGAATAATAAACCTATCTTAATATTAATAGATAGTGTTTATTGAGCATTCACTATGTGCCAGGTCCCAATGCTTTATATATATATGTATGGATAGATAAATAGATAGACACATCTATGAGAGAAGAGAAATATAATTATTATCTCTGTTTTAGAAATGCAGAGGTAGACGATCAGAGCAATTAATTAATTGTTTCAGGGCTCTCTAGAAAGATAAAGCCTTTAAGAGATATATAAAATAGATAAATAGATAGATAGATAGATATATAGATTGAGTGGTATGATTTATTTCAAGGAATTGGCTTATGCAATTGTGGGAGCTGTCAAATCTAAAATCTGTAGGCCAGGCCAGCAGACAGACAAAATTTCTTCTTCCTTAAGGAAACCTCAATTTTTTCTTAAGACCTTTGGACTGATTGGATGAAGCTTATCCAGATTATTGAGGTAATCTCCTTTACTTAAAATCAATTGATTATAGATATTAACCACATCTATAAAGTGCCTTCACAGTAATACCTGGATTAGTGTTTGGTTGGATAATTTGATGTGTGTACTTAGCTATGTACACATAAAACTAACCGTCATAGAACTTACAGAAGATCACAATCAGATAAATGGGAGAGGTAGAACTCACACCAAACTCTGTCTGATGACAAAGACCCTGTTCCTAATCACCCAGCAGCATCATAGTTAGCAGAGAATAGGGTACTTCTGCCAGCTGGGCTGGACTGCCAAAGAGTATGTGAGCAGAGCTTCAGATACATGGTCCTAATAGATGATCTGCCACCCAGGTAGGGGAGAAGCGCTCTGTGGACACTGGGAATCTAAAAGTGAGCATGACTTGAGGTGTGGCTAAATAGGCTACAGAGATAACCCAATCATAATCATATCATCCAGTTACTGGCTCATTTTTCCTGTCCTCAAGCCAGTATCTATAGGTCAGAACATTTAGCTGGTGCCCTCTTGAACGTTTACAGGGAGAATCTGACCCAGTAAATGTTAAATTCATTATAGTGATAAATGCAGAGTGGGGTGAAAGCACAGGAAACTCAGTTGTCCTTGTCAGTGTATGATTCAAGTGAAAAAATGAAATTTAAATTTTACTGAAGCTTTTTTCTTGCGAAATAATTCTTGCAGGAGAGAAAACATCATCTCTATGGGTCAGGTGGTGTGTTTAATAAGAATGCCTTGCATTTCTTTATATAACAGTTATTTTAGCAGTGGGTCTATAGAAAATAAGCACAGATGTAAATCTCCCTTTTACCTTAACCATGGCAAGTAATGAAAAAGCTCAGATTAGGGATTAGTAAAGGAAGGATCTTAGGCTTCATTACCAAAAACTGTAGAATTCTTATCCACCACTTATATTCTCTGTGCTTTGTTTTTGATCTGTCTTAAAGGTTTTTGCTTATCACATCACCTTGAAATTGCAAAACGCTTCACATTGTTTTCCTTGTTGTGTTTTTTTAACAGGAAAATGGGAAAATGAAGTACCATAGAACATATGCAGTCTCTATAGTATAGTAATATGAAAGGGGAGACAGGTCCTTATTATTTAAATATATATATTTTATATATATATATAAAATGACACATGTTGGTTTGACTAATCAAATGTAGCTTAAACTACAATCATCTTTTAACAGCTTTCAAGAAAAATTGTTTTGTCATTAGAATCTTCAAGTACATATTCAGCTATATTTATGTAACTGTAACCACCCCCATCTCAGTCCTTCGAAAAGAATTACATTAATATATATAACCACACGTTTATGTAATAGTTTCCATGTTACAAATAGACTAAGGGATATTCCTCCGTGTCAGAAAATGAAGAAATAAAATTATCCCCATTTTGTTTATAGAGAAGCCAGAGCAAAGACCAGTCAAATGACTTGCCTAACTTTCTTAGATAATTAAAATAATTTTTAAAAAATGGTCTTAAAATAACCTAAAAACAAAGGGCAAATCTTTTGGGGGGGGAGGAAATGAAAGAGGTGCTAGACAGGAAAGAAAAATGTTTGATTTAATTTGAAGGGACAGCAGTGGTTTATTGCTGGCTATGCACTCAATCCACCAGCACCTTCAGTTTTCAGGTCAGATACAGTATCAACTTTATCGCACACAACAAAACTCATCTCCTGGGCCATGCTTTTTACTCTGTGTGTCTACCAGCAGCTACCATTGGCTTTCATTTAACTATGAAATAAACTACTATTTCTCTGGAATGGCCTATTGGTAGACTGAGATTTGGATAGTAAATAACATTAAGCTATAAATTTCCCCCTTATGGAATTGAGATGAAAAGATTTCCTGTAGTGGGGTGAAAGCTATCAGATTTGCTTCATTTGTAGTTTGAAAACATTTTAACCAGCTATTCATATTCTTTTCAAAATGTTGGCAATTATTTCCTAACTAGTTGATACACGCATGTTATAGAACATTTGGAAAATAAGGAAATAATTTTTAAAAACCCAGAATATTCACAATCCCACCACCAGAAATGATTACTGTTCAGATTATATAGTTTATATATTTTTATAAAACTTAAATCATACTATACACAGTGTTTTGTGTCCTGCTAGTTTATTTAACACTGTATTTTGACTACAATCTGTTACCACATTTTTCAAATGTTTGTTTTAATGGCTGCATTTTGTTCTGTCATGTTTTTCATCTCTTAAAGTAAAACTGGATTATTCATTCTGTTGGCATTTTGATATTCCTCCACCCTTTCTGTCTCTCTCTTATCTTTTTTTGCACTGACGATTTTTGTACATCAAACCTTTATTTGCATGTCTTAGTATTTTCTTATGATAGATTCAAAACAGTTTTTTAGAATTAGGCACCAGTTTCTACCAAATTTCTACCAAAAGAGCATAACAAATCTCATCTTTAACCTTGCCATATAGTGTAATTTTCTTAAACCCTTTACTTTTTAATAGAGGAGAAATCATATCTCATTGTTTTAACTTGCAGTTCTTAAATTACTAGGGGATTTAAGATTTTTGGTGCTTATAAACTATGTTTTTTGTTATCCCAATTTTTGTTACCCTTTGTTTATGCTTCTATTGAAAAGTTAATATGTTCCTCATTAAAACTGAGAAATGTCTTTATGTAGAAAAGACATTTTATTTGTTAAAATATTCTTCTAGCTAATCACTTGGCATTTAATTTGTTTATAATATTTTTGAAGTGTAAAACTAGCTGAATTTTTGTGGTAAAATACTTTTTTTTCCTTCAAAATTTTTTAATCTCCCCCCACCCCCTTAGAAAGACCTTCCATATTCAGGAACTAGATAAATATATATCCATATTTTCTTTTAGGTTTTGTGATGAATTTTTTATATTTAGCACTTTAATACACCAGAAATTTATTTTTATTTATGACATGAGGAAAGAATATAACCTGATTTTCCCCTTAACACTGTATGTGAGTATCCATGTTTCTGTATATGTACATGTGCACATGAATGTGTGATTTATGATGTATTCTTAGTTATGTATTAAAGGTATACTCTGAGGTCTGTTACATTGTGTTAGGTACATTCTTTTATGTCAATTTGCTTATAGATTTTTTTCCTCTAAGAACCACATTATCTTAATGATTACAGCTTTCTACTTTCTTTCTAATAGTCAGTAGGAAAAGTCACTCCTCCTTCTAATGACATTTTATAAATTTTTTTACTTAGGTTTGCCAGAACCCAAAAAGGATCACATCTTCCAAGGCCTGACACAGGACCAGGGGTTTTATACATCCAAAGACTTTCTGCCGCTTGTAGCCAAAAGCAGTAAAGCAGGTATCACATACTGTCTTCTGTTCCTAATGTTACCTATGTTATTATGTATATTATGAATATATATTAAGTCCAGGCTCAGTAGGAAATTGTCCAGATCTCCAGCTCATCCTTTTATAACACCAATGTAAAATGAAAAAAAAAAAATCTGACATTACTGTTAGCCAGAATCATCTATTTGTCCATCCTCCCAATCAAACATCATCATAAGGATTTTTCACTGTGTTGTATACAGGTCTAAACTGCATTATGAAAAGTTGCTTCAAAATAAGAGTGTCCTTAACAAACATCAGAAGATGTTCTTAAAAGAAAAGGCAGGAACTTCACTTTGGGAACTGTTTTATTTTTTTGTTTAAAATAGGACAAGTGATCATGTCTTCCATGATTTGTATCCACACCAGCAGAAAGATTCAGTCTCTTCTTGAACCACAGTTTTATGAAATTAAAACAAAACACTTTGATGGATACCCTAATACCTAGTCTCTGTGTGAAATCACTTCATACACCAAAGGAAGAACAACTGGAAGCTATGCCTGTCCTCTGCTTTGACTGGGCTAGAGTCATCATCTTAGTGTTAAAGAAGCTATAATATATTCCCTAAAACCAGATAGTCAAACTCCTTTAAATATATATTTTTAAAGAATTCTGAACTTCAGATATTCTAACATCAATTACATATGGAAAAGATAAGAATCTACATTTATTCTCCTAAAATTGAAAAAGATAAGAAACTTTCTCTCTTAGATCAATCTGTAGAACTTTACAGCTAAAGCTGTGTAACATCTTCATCCTCTTCCTTCCAAGAGAACATGATGCTTGCTAGGGAAGATCATTGTACACATAGCATGTATTTGAGAATTACAAAAGGCTAATTATGTAATCCCAAATACAAACTCTTTCAAGCAAAATGATTATGCTATCTGTGGTGCCATTTCAAAAATTATAGTAATTTATCTTGTCAACAGTTTTATTTAATCCAATAATACAGTGCTACCTACTACATAGCGAACACCTGCATTTTACTTTTTAAAGAATCTTCATGTGGACATCAAATATTCATATAAATGCTGTTGAGAAATGTTCACTTGGAGAGTCATATTTCTTTTATTGCTCAGTTTTACAAACAAAACCAGGAAAAAAGCAGTAAAAGGGAGAAAGTTTTATTTTAACTATTTCAAGAAAATAGTTCTCAGAAATTCTTCAGTTACATAAAGGGAACATATTCAGCATGTTAATTTTCAAAATTTACTAAATATACTATACAGCAGGGCTATATGTTAGAAATCTTATAAGATGATTTCTAAGTAAAAGGTTTTAATGAAATATTGCAAATTATTAACTCGGATCACAAGGATCACTTTTTTTCTTCTAACAAACAAATTTAATGACAATAAGTTAAAAATACATATCACAACTTTGACAGAGAGTTTAAATTGATTGATTCCAGTTTATTATGACCCAAACTCTTCAAAATGTGTTATAGCTATCCTTCTAGAAGGAAAAAAAGAAGTTAAAGGTATTGACTCTGAAATTACATGTATGAGCATATTTTTAAAGTGGGAATAAAACTGTCTTTCAATGAAGCAGAATAATTTGATAGTGACACTCCATCCTCGCAAACTGCAAGATGCAATTTTACACTGCTTTGAGTACAAGTATCTTTTGAGCTGTCATGCAGAAATGGTTTCTCTACTTGAAAATGGGGTTTTCCTTTCATCATTCAGGAATGTGTGCCTGTCACTCTCCATTGCCATCGATACGGGGAGCCGTGATTGTACTCGGAGCTGGAGACACAGCTTTTGACTGTGCAACATCTGCTTTACGTTGTGGAGCCCGCCGAGTGTTCATCGTCTTCAGAAAAGGCTTTGTTCATATAAGAGCTGTCCCTGAGGAGGTAAAATGGAACCATCAGAAAATATGGAGTTGTCATGCAACAAATTTTAGAAGATGTAAAACTGTTAATGTGCAGTCTCCTAGTTTAAATCATTAGAATGTTCTTCAGATTGTGAGATGCACATTTAAAAATTTCTGGGTTACCCATAGTTGCTTTTTCTAGTACAGACATTCAAAGTAAAAGAAAATTATTTTATAATACTGATTTGGATACAATGAGAAGTTTATCTTTGTCAATACACAAGTGCTTCTTGTGTATTGTATTCTCAGGGTTAATATCTTTGAAAGGTACTGTATTTAACTAGTAACAGTGGAATGTGCTAAGTCTTGCATATCCAAATACTAGATACTCTTCACAAAATATATGGATATTAATTAGGAGAATGTGGTAATTAGAGACATTCGGAATTTTCCATAAGTCAAATTTACAAGCTGCATTCAAAGATATCTATATCTATCTATCTATATCTATATATAGATATATATAATACTTATAGTTAATTCATTCTGCTATGAAGGCAGTAGAATGAAGAGATTTCCATTTATTTCTTAAAAGAGTTCTAATGTAAGCATCACTTAGAATTAATAATTAGTTAACTTACTAAAAATGACAGATTTAAAATCATTTCATTCTAACAGGTGACTGGTGACTAATCTTGGGTGAAACATCAGCTGGGTACATGTACCACAGACTTCTCAAATTTTAACGTTAAGGAAGATAATGCCTTATAAAGGGTATTAGTTCTGAGAACAAGAACCAAATGTATTTATAGAAAGATAAATTGCTCATTTTATCCAAATCAGTATTATGAATTTGATTTGCTTTAGAATGCCTGAACATATTTGGAGTCTCTATTCTAGGAAAGAATTATAACTGTAGTCAATAGGTAATTTGTCACATATAGACTAACCACATTACAGATTAATCTCACTAAAATATCAGAGTCACCACTGGTTCATGACTGAGTTAAAAATGTCAACTTTATTCTCCAGGTTTTTCTCCATCCACTCTACCCTTTCAGACTTTTCCAAAATCCAAGGTGGAGATAGTCTTGTAATCATAGGAGTTTTTTTCTGGAGCACTATTTTATTTTACTTATTATTTATTTATTTAATTTATTTTTTAAAACATCTTTATTGGAGTATAATTGCTTTACAATGGTGTGTTAGTTTCTGCTTTATAACAAAGTGAATCAGTTATACATATACATATGTCCCCATATCTCTTCCCTCTTGCGTCTCCCTCCCTCCCACACTCCCTATCCCACCCCTCTAGGTGGTCACAAAGCACCGAGCTGATCTCCCTGTGCTATGCGGCTGCTTCCCACTAGCTATCGATTTTACATTTGGTAGTGTATATATGTCCATGCCACTCTCTCACTTTATCCCAGCTTACCCTTCCCCCTCCCTGTGTCCTCAAGTCCATCCTCTAGTAGGTCTGCATCTTTATTCCCGTCTTGCCCCTAGGTTCTTCTGACCATTTTCTTTTTTTTTAAGATTCCATATATATGTGTTAGCATACGGTATTTGTTTTTCTCTTTCTGACTTACTTCACTCTGTATGACAGTCTCTAGGTCCATCCACCTCACTACAAATAACTCAGTTTCATTCCTTTTTATGGCTGAGTAATATTCCATTGTATATATGTGCCACATCTTCTTTATCCATTCATCTGTTGATGGACACTTAGGTTGCTTCCATGTCCTGGCAGTTGTAAATAGAGCTGCAATGAACATTTTGGTACATGACTCTTTGTGAATTATGGTTTTCTCAGGGTATATGCCCAGTAGTGGGATTGCTGGGTTGTATGGTATTTCTATTTTTAGTTTTTTAAGGAACCCCCATACTGTTCTCCATAGTGGCTGTATTAATTTCCATTCCCACCAACAGTGCAAGAGGGTTCCCTTTTCTCCACACCCTCTCTGGAGCACCATTTTAGGCATCAGTTAGTACAAACTTATCATGGTACAAATAAAAGGAAAACAGCCGTACTGGAGTAAAGTGACTTGCCTAAGATAAAAAAACAGAAACTAATTTGATTCATCTTTGTATCCTCATGCATAGCATAGGACCTCAGCAAAGAATAAGTGCTTG
The DNA here is from genome assembly GCF_059928025.1 of Delphinapterus leucas. Classification (NCBI taxonomy): domain Eukaryota; kingdom Metazoa; phylum Chordata; class Mammalia; order Artiodactyla; family Monodontidae; genus Delphinapterus; species Delphinapterus leucas. The sequence goes on from NC_143129.1 coordinate 104,784,929, forward strand.
AGCAATATGTTTTGAACTAAATATTTTAAATCTAAAGTCAGAGAAGTTTTCATTATGAAAGGCTGCATCTTGAAAGTTGGAAGGGAAGACACCCCTGAATGGCAATGTCAGTTTACTTCATGCTTTATATTATAGTCATCATCCATTGGCAAGGGTCACTAGAAATGAGTAGTGGCTATTTCTTCTGCATAAGTAGAACACACATAGACACACAAAAAGAGACCAGATAATTAATTACTTGAGAAGGTAGAAGTTTTGTTTGCTTGTTTGTTTTTTGTTTGTTTAATCAACCTACATTTATTGAGCATCCACTGTGTATCAAGCACTGCTTTAGGCAATTGGAATACAGCAGTGAACACGTCAGATAGAAATTCTTGCCCTCATGGAGCTCATACCTAGTAAGGAAAGACACTCAACCAAACAAATAAATTGTCACATAAATGTATGTTGAACAGTGGTTAATGCAATGGAGAGAATAGTTGAAATAGGAGTTAACAAAGTGTGAATTTGGGGAGAGGCTATGGTGGAAGAGGAGACAGGACTTGCCATTTTATTTTATTTATTTATTTATTATTATTTTTTTTTGCGGTACGCAGGCCTCTCACTGTTGTGGCCTCTCCCGTTGCGGAGCACGGGCTCTGGACGCGCAGGCTCAGTGGCCATGGCTCACGGGCCCAGCCGCTCTGCGGCATGTGGGATCTTCCCGGACCGGGGCACGAACCCGTGTCCCCTGCATCGGCAGGTGGATTCTCAACCACTGCGCCACCAGGGAAGCCCAGGACTTGCCATTTTAAATGGAGTGGCCCAGGAACGCCTCTCTAATATGATGACTTTGGGGATAGAGATGAAAACATTGAGGGAATGTAGACATTTGGGAGAAAAAGTTTCCATGTCAAGGTTAATGCATTCACCCTTGACTGAGGAAGGCTTTTGGACTTCTAGGAATAGAAAAAAAAAAAAGTCAGCGTAACTGGAACAGAGTATGAGAGGATAGTGTGTGGCGGTATGTGGTGAGGTCTTGTAAGTGTCCATAAGGTCTTTAGTTTTTACTGAGTGAAAGAGGAAACAACTGAACTGTTTTGAGCAGACAAACATCAAGATCTGAGTTAAATTTTAAAAGGACTGCTCTACTGATAATTGACTAAGGGGGATTGGGTCAGAAGCAGGGAGGCTATTCAGGGGTAATTGTTAAAGCGGTTGGATTATAGGAAGGAAAGGATCAGAGTCCAGGCATGGCTCAGTCAGAAGGCCAAAGCTTGGTGGGATGAACTGTGTTTATCAAAGTATTGGGAGGAAGCAATGGGTTGGTGGGATAACTTGTCGTATGCCTGCAGTTGAGCTTAGTGGAACCCAAGCGGATCTGGGGCTTAATTAAAACTAGAAGAACAAATGTTTGGATATTTATTATTAGCTTACAAGAAACTGAAATGTTTACATGGTCTTAAAACTACTGAGCTGTGAGCTCTATGAGAACGGTGCCACGATCATCACTTTTTTCTTCCCCTGCCTAGCACAATGGATTCCACATAAAAAGTGTTCAACAAATAATTGTGGAATGAATGTTTTCTGGAGAGAATAAGCATCCAGGGCTTCTAGCATTAAAAAGGCTCATGGTTTCCAAGTTAGATAAATGTAATTACTTGATTTGGTATACATCAAAGAGGCCCAAGACATGGTAGTGCTAGCACTTATGAAACTGGTAAGTCAGTATCATCTACTTCAAGATACAGGTTTTGAAAGAATGTTCTCAGACAAATTTTCAACCTATACGAAGAATTTAATATCAAACCCAATTTCTTGGTATTTCTTCAATTCCTCCTATGCTTTCTACCCCCAGTACACACAAACTGCAATCACACTGGTTTCTTTGAAGTCAATGAAGATTGATATTTAGAGTTTTTCTCAAATATGTATATTGTTTATTGGGCTTTGGCTCTTTGATGGAATTTGGAAATAACATAATTTGTCTGTTGGTAAAAAGCCTCTCTGTCAGGCATGTCAGCATGTATATATCCAAAGCTGTGGTCTAATTCTCAAATGATTTTTGAATGGGGAGGGAAATACAGAACAATATAAAGTTTTCCCATCATTTAGTGGCAAATATGAATTATTACATAGGCCAGTTAGACTTAACAAGGAATTGTTACATGGTTAGTAACAAAGAACCATATAATTAGACCCAGAAATGTTTTAATCTACTAAGTTAGGAGGCACTACTAATAGATTCTGCAGTGACAAGCACATCCCGTTTCTCTAATGCAGTGGTTTTCTTACTTCAGTGTGCATCAAAATCACCTGGAGGGCTTGTTCAACACAACTTGCTGGGCCCTAGTCCCAATTTCTGATTTAGTAGCTGTGGGATGGGCCTGAGAATTTGCATTTTTAACAAGTTCACTGGTGATGCTGAGGCTGCTGATCCACTGCTCTAGTGTATCATCAATGTAGTTTCCAGCTGTCTAATTAGAGCCATAAGCAGTGTGCTGTTTGGGGGCACTTTCCATCTTAGTTAAGAAAGCATTAATGCTACAGGATATAAGGTTTGATGAAATGAAGATATGGAGGCATCATCAGCATATTGATGTAATTCTGATTCCAAATGTCTTTCAGTCTCCCTTGTGGCCTCACACACATGCTAAATAGGATGCTACTGACAAACTAGCACTGCTCAGCCATGGGTCCTTAGGGAAACCAGCCAGTCATTCAGCACTGTCCTCTAAGAAGATGAGGGAAAATCTGTTAATAATTCCCTCCAGAACTTTCTGCAAGCTTAAATAGGTGAGATTAAATTTCACAGGATAACAGAATCCCCAAAAATGTTGGTATTAAAAGTTGTTGACAGATCAGATAGAACTGCAAGAATGCTGTAGGCAGTTGGGAATCCCTAGAAGGAGGCATGAAGGTCAGGACTCAACAGAACCTCTTGAGTTGATAAATTTAAAGGATAAGGTTAGGGAAGGAATTTGTAGTTCTTATTAATTATTACTGAGAAGAATATGGTACAAAATTATTTTAATAGCATAGTCCCACACACAGAGAACATACCAAGAATCTATTGTTCACATAGTCAGTTTCCCAATGGCAGCAAAACATGACAGGTCTTTAATTCTGCTATATTTTAAATGGGCTCTCTATTTTACTCCTTAGCACCCCTTGGCTTCCCCCCTGTTTATTTGCCAAAATGGTGACTGATTTAACTTTGATAATGCCTGTTTCTATGTATTTTATCTATTCAGAACGTCAACTATTTTGATAATGCTACTTTATTATTTTTAATAATAAAATAACAGAACCAGATTGCCTGGTCTGTTAGTCAAAAATTTCTTCAACTGTTACTACAACTCTGAAATAACACATCTTAGTGTGAAAAAATGTACCTTTTAATTGAATCCTTCTGGTACCACACAGCATGCCCCATAATAGATCATTCATGTGGCATGATTTGTAGGTCTCCCCTCAGATATTTTTAATATCAAATGATCATGTTAAAGCTACATCCGTAGATACTTTCATCATCTAAATACGGCTAGGTAAACATGCATTTTCCTATCAGTAGCTAATGTTTTCTAGTTTTTTAGTTATGAGAGATATGACCGTGGGACTATTTTTAGAAAATAAACTTTATAAGCTGGCAAATTTAATTTTACTTAGTAAGCAGCTCTTCAATATTTGTCACCTGCACATCATTTTGGTTGACGTTCTCCACGGAAGGTGATCAAAGACCTGTTAGCATGGTTGGAGATATGAAGGTACCTGCAAACAAACACACACACACAATTGTCCCCAGGAACACAAAGTTAATTAATGGTAGTTAATGACTCCCTTGGTACTAAGATATTACGTATGCCTTTAATAATTTATTATGATGTGGGAATGACATTCCAAGGATCTGTATGTGTTTACATTTTGAAAAGCCTGAAATTTCAGTGTAGTATGAGAGGTAGAATGGAACAGTCAAAAAGGAATTAACTAAAAGTTGAAGTACTTGGTTCTAGGTTATATATTCTAGTCTGATGTGCCCATCTGTAAAATAAGTGTTGTAACTATGCTTCTCAGAGTTTCTTCTATTTCCCCAAGTTCTGTATTTTGAACATTTAGAGAAAGATCTGTGAACGATATGGAATCTGGACAGGAAGGCTTTATCTCTCCATGGAATGAGAGCAACTCTGTACTGAAAATTTTAGCAATATCTATAAATATTACACTTGAAACGAGTTGCAATTAATGTTTCCTCAGTCAGTTGGTGAGGTAAAATCTGCTGCACTCAAGACATGGGTATCAAAGAAGCTGACAGGTGTGGTTGTCAGAATTCTGCACTACATGTGATAATTCAGATGGTGAGTGGAAAAAAAGGACTGTAAATAGGCCAGGAGCCAACAAATCCTGTGCCCATTCAAGATTATATATTCTAAATGCTTAATTATTTTAAAAAATCCCAAGGGGGTGGCTGCATTGTGTTGACTTAGGAATATCTGTAGAGCTAAAAACGATGTACCTTTTTTTACCAAGTTTCCAATGCACATATATATACTATATATATGAAAAATATATATATACACACAGATTCATTAACAGTGAGCATTTTATACTGGTATCAAGTCACTATCAAATCTTATTAAATAATGATATTTTGTTATTACTCTATTAAACTTTATGTTGCTATTACTCTGTTAACTTTTATGTGAAATTTAGAAGCGCCTCTCTCATTAATAATATTCATCTCAGCTTTCCAATATCTTCTTTTCTTTTATATAAATTGAAAATATTAAAAATTAATTTGTATAATTTTTTAAACACACTTTCAACATGCACACAATTTAAAAGATAAAAATAAATGAAAACCACGCATGGATTAATGCAAAAACCAAAAAAAATTGTCATTCTTTTTAAAGTGATTTCTTTTCTCTTAAGAGGTGAGCTCATCCTTCAAGGTCTGCTCTAAATGTCATTTCCTCTTTGAAGGCTTCCTTAATCCCATTCTAATTAGCCTCTCCCTCCTGTGAGACCTTATAGCTCTTTATGCTTCCTATATTAGAGCACTTACCGCATAGGGTAGTTATTACTTTGTACTCATCCCACAAATTAAAGTGCAGCCTCCTTCAAATGGATTGGCTCATTCAACTTGGGTCTGACTGAAAGTATAGAATAGTGCTTGATCCAAGACAACAGATCAATGAAGCACGTTGAATAAAATATTTTAGGGACATTGAAAACCTTATAGGAAGACTTTAAATGAATATGAAATATTCAAATTATATAATTTATATTTATGTATATACATATACCTCAAAATTACTTCCGATAGCTTTTAAATAAGTAGTTATTTTTATTTAATTATTTATATTTTAATTTAATTTTTTAATGTATTATATTACAATATCAACCTAGTATTAAAAGTAGATTGAAAAATGTTAATTGTTCCTGGTCTTCAGTCTCTTAAAAAATAGCTGAGAATTTTTTTTAAAAAAAGGAAAAAAAGAAATTCAACCAATCAATGTATGAAACCAAAGGAAAAATGAATAAAAAGTTGTAGAATCAGAGAGGATTAGTGAGTTGCATAAAACAGAGGATCCTGATTTGTACAGAATTTATATGAAGAGGCATTTCAAGATGGAAGAAGGTACTGCAAAAGCACCGAAGTTATGCAGAAGGTAATTGTGTGAGATACTCCAACATTAGCCAGGAATGCTTGACTGTAGCAAAATCTAAGATGAGGAACAAGAAGAGCTATAGTCAGATTTAAGAAAATGTTGTCAATCATAAGTGAGTAATGTTTAAAAATACCCTCTTCTTGTTAGAAAAGATGTATTTTATGATACCTGTGCAAAGGCATTTTAAGCCTATAAATTATGTAGGCATTGCATTTCTGGTTTGTGCAGCTCGATCATGACACAATATAGTTAAGAGGCAACTATATCAAATGTGTAGTACAGCTCTCATGTGAAGAAATGTTTCCTTCTGTTCAAGATTCTTCCATTTTAAAAGCTTAAAATTAAAAGAAGCCAAATGCTTGTAACACCATAGGAGGTACTAAAAGAAGGAAACTCAACTTGTGGTTTCAGCAAACTCTTTCGCCCAAGAAAAGAATAATTGAAGAATTAGCTTGTAGGTTCCAGAGAGTGGTAAGCATATCAAAGTTGTTCTGCCTTCCACCACAGACTGTGAGTCTGTATAAACCAAAAAGTACAAATTACATTAGGAAGTATTTAGTAAATTAAAGATGAGATCAAGAGTGGATTGTCAGAGTTTACTGACTCTTTATCTTCCTTCATCTCCTTGGTAACCAAAATAACCAGAAGATTGGATTGTGAAATCAAACTCACATGAATTAGAGATATAACTTGCACCGAGCTTTATAAATAATTTCAAGGATATAAGTAAACATGAAGTGTGGGGTAAACAAGAGGAGGTGCAAGACCGCTAGTACAGTTCTCCAGGTCCCATCCTGCTGCATCAGGGTGTGCTTTTGTTCAGAATAATGTAGGGTCTCTAAGTAACATTTGTAGCTCCATCACTTACACGAAAAGAAGCTGTTTTAACTATAAAGCATCTCCAGTTTATACTCAGATAGTTACATAGTTTATTTGACTCTTTAGAGAGAGCCTTGCTGTATAAATCCATATTTCCCAGGTTTTGTTTACCATAGCAATCCTAGACTAGCAGGTATATCTTGCCAAAAGCTTTATGCAGATAAGGTCTCTCCCACTTTGCAAATGCTGGTAGTTTGTTTTCCATTAGCATTTTTACAAGGGGATTTAACCAGGTCACTTTTCTTTCTTTCTTGAGATTAACTTTCTTACCATCCTACATCTTCCCTTACCAAAGGAAGATAATCTATTCCATACCAGAATTTCTCAGTAACTAATTCCTACTCATCCTTCAAGATTATTTTATGCTGTATCTTTTCCAGGCTGACCTTTCTTGATCTGCACAACTGCTGTGTAAAATGCCCTTTTATCTGTCATTAGAACAGAAGGTGTTTATATATTATCACACAATATAATTGCAGATTTGTCTGCCTCTATGAGATTTTTGAAAGTAGGGATTATTTTATTAACTGCAGCACCTAGCACCATTTTTGTACATAATAAGTACTTAATAAATATATGGTAAATTTATAAATTAATTGGACTCATTATGTAGTATGAATAAATTTAACAGTGATGAAATAAAAGATAATATTGTCCAGGATTATCACTGGCCAAAGCAGACTACCAGACAATTTTGATTTGAAATACCATCTCTGAGGTCCTCATGTTCATACAGAATTGATAAATTGTTAAATGTCTAGCTATTAGAGGATAATCTTTACAAAGAATATAGTTTCTTCATATCGTTTCTCAAACTTTGGCAACTAGAGTTTAATGTATGCTAGTTTTGAGTTCTGCTAATTATGGTTTATAACCTATGCTTACTTTGCCTATATGCAATCTAAAAATGAGTTGACATCATGCTTTTAATTATAGTAAATTAAGTTGTTTCATAATTTCCACAGTATGATGCCTGTAATATTAATCAGACCAAATCATCATATTACATAAAGTTAATCATTAAAATGATGATCATTATTGCATGTTATAGCATTCTATTTTTATTTCACTCTGCATCAACCACATATTATCCCTCAATATGGAGGTAAAAATCAAAGCTAAGAAGTGTTTTTTTTTTCACTTTCCTCATACAGTATGAAAAGAAAGTAGCAATTTGATTTACTGAACCTCAAAAATGGAACCTTATAGATGCTTTTGTCTTTTATTCCCTTGAGTAATTATTGGTGGAGAAAAAGACAAGAGATATTTGTATGTTTGCTTGATGTACCAGTTTTTCCTCATGAGAACAGGCTCCATCAAACAAGTAAATAAATATGTGTGCCATGAACAGAAGTGTCCATATACCAAACTCTGAGCTGCTGATTATTCATGATCGTTAACAAACATTAGGTATTAAAAGGCACTAACACTGACATCTGTGAACTAATTAGCCCAGAAGGCTGATTAATTTGAACAATAAAATATTAAGACCCACAGCATGAGGTTAGACCACTGGTCACTTTGGTCCATCATTTTCATATGGCAGTGTAACTGACAACTGAGGAGAAGTACCATTTGCTTTCTGATTTCAAACTCAAAACATAGGATGTTCTGGTCAGGTAGCATGTCTTTTGCATGCTCTGTGTTCCTTGCTTTGGGATGGATGTTTAGTAACTGTTGACTCCACATACTACTAATTGGTTTTCCTTTTGTTAGCTTGAATGTCCTCTGGGTTTTCATATTAGTCATTCATTTTGGTAAACAAAATGTTATTCAATGTCTACTGTGTGCCAGTTATTTTGATAGATACTGATACGGCTGAAATTCACTTGATAACCTTCCATGTGGCATATCAGCTGGAGTATATCCTGATTTGCCAGGCATCTGTCTGAATGTTCATTTGTTTGTGCTCATCATTTGTTAAATATTTGAATGTCACTCCTGGACACTGGGGATAGAAAGTTAGTAAGATATTCTTTCGGTACCTAAAGAGGTTTTTTTGACGTTTACTGTCTAACAAATAAATGTATTTAAATTCTATTTTAATTTTCCACCTTTATATCTTGAGATGATATGTTTTATGTTTCTACTATTTGCTTTATGAAGTAGTACTTCTTTGTTCTAAACTTATCCTTCCTCTGGATTCAAGGAGTCTCCATTAACTAATTTACAGTATTGGGTTCATAAGTCCATCACTTGGTTCCTGTATTTCATGATTATATAGTACCTCTAAACTTACTTAGACTAGGAAGCTTGGATTTCCTCTTCCCACTGAAGGCAGCCTTTATCCAGCCAACTCCTTACCTTTAATTTGCCTTTAGCTAGATCCTTTCCTGTTCTAATTCTCCTTGTTTTGAGAGTCAACAACTGGAACCATACAAAGTCTCATTATTTCAAATATACCACAATTTCTGCCTTTGAATAAAACTGAATACCACAGGATTTTGTTCTAGCCATATCAGGATTTTAGCTAAGCTTTGCCATCTCTTAATATACCTTTGGTTTCTCTGATCCTCAATTTCTCTTCTGTAGGAAGGAAATAATACTTCTTCCCACAAAGTGTTGGTTGTGAGGCCAGCAAGCAGCAGAGTGCCAGAGGTCGGATGATAAATCTGTAAATCATGATGATATCCAGGGTGTTATTGACTTTTTGAGCCACAACAGGGAGAAAAACTTGGTTTGAGGAAATACTTAAAAAATAACTAATATATAGGTGTCATATCTCCTGTGTGAAAATTAAAATGAGTTATGTATAAAGCACTTAAAGGATAGCTGCTATATAAGTATTTATTATTATTATTTTTGTCTTGTCAGACAGACTTCTTAAACAGTGAAAATAAATTCCTCTGTTGTCCACAAATAATGCAAAGGATATTTCACTTAACATATGGCTTCACTTACTTTCAATTCTCATTTTCCTAATATTCCCCTATTGACTAAGATATATCTTATTATCTCAGTTCTTTTTTCAATATAATATCAATACTTTCCAAATAATTACATATGTTCGTCATGTCTTTCTATCTTTCCTTTAAAAGTTTTTTCCCATCTTTTATGTAAAATGAAAAATCTAGGTACCTAATAGCAAAATAGCAGGAAGGAGTGTGATTTGTGTCTGCTGCCCGATAGTCTAATCTTAAATGTTTGAGAAAGTAAATAACATTGCAAGTTTCAAAAGCAGAATTTTAGGGCTTCCCTGGTGGCGCAGTGGTTGAGAGTCCTCCTGCCGATGCAGGGAACACGGTGTTCGTGCCCCGGTCCGGGAGGATCCCACATGCCACGGAGCGGCTGGGCCCGTGAGCCATGGCCGCTGAGCCTGCGCGTCCGGAGCCTGTGCTCCGCAACGGGAGAGGCCACGACAGTGAGAGGTCCGCGTACCGCAAAAAAAAAAAAAAAAGCAGAATTTTAGAATAGTCTTTTTGGGGGCCAATGTATATACCTTCTGACTTCCGTGCACTGTCAGATAGCTGGCATGAATACTAAATATTTGGTATCAACCCTGGCATATATGGAAAATTATGATGTGAGCTAAGGATACATTAACATATGGTTTCTTCATGTTCATAACTCTACGTAGGTTTTAGAATATAGGTTTTAGTCAAAAGCCATGGTAAGAGTACTACTAAAGCATGTTCAAGCATAAATCATTGGTAACCTTATTTTAAATTCTTAAAAGTTTTGATTTGTTTGCAGTGTTCAATTTTTGTTTCTAAATTAAATGCCAGATTTGGCAAAAAGTATGTGAGATTATCTACATATAATAATATATACTGTCTAAGTATTCATAGTTAAGAAGAGTAGAATGGGACAAAACAGACCCTAAATCAGTCTGAGACATGCTCTCAATATGTGTACAGCCAAGTTCAGGGTTTTATTTCTGCCCTCCACAGAGAGGAGTACTATTATAAATACACATCATGTATTGATTTATTCAAAGCATAAACATTTGGCATTGTTATCCAGTCAAGTTTGGCATTATCATTAAAATTTAGCATCACTTGACATTTTTGAACCACAATAACTGGTTTATATTGAGCTATAAGGCACTGCATTATGCAAATGGGACAAAAGTGATACAGAAAACATATCATGGTATGTTTTATTTATTTTTTAATTTGAGGTATTTAAGGAATATTTTGCTTTCCAGACATTGCACATTTTTATTTTGTAGAAATTTAAAGAGTAGTCCAAGTTTCTTGGGCCTTTCCTTTTTTTAACCTTTGTTGTTGGGCTACCTTTCTATTGGAGTCATAATCCTATTGCTAAGTGACACTAAATAGATTGAAGAATGATTTGGGGAAAAAGTGAATTCAGAAAATGACAGCTACAAATAAATTGCATTTATTTTCACCTTCTACATGTTAAGTTCTGCTTTAGGTGTTTTACATTTCTGAATTGCCTTAAACAACACCACATACCAATTAGTTAGGTATTGTTATCCCCTTTTTATATATAAGGAACTTGAAGGTCAAAGACATTCAGCAACTATCCCAAATAAGCAGTGGAAATGGGTTTCAAAACTGATTCAGTTCCACTTACTTCTGTTTTCCTTCTAAACCATGAGCAGTTTGAGATCCACTGTTCTGTGTACTTACCACCCACACTACCCACTTATGTAGTACTTTTGCTATTGCTAACCTCTTAATTTTATAATGCAAAGTAAAATATTGTGTGATAATAGTTTAGGTAGTCCAATTTTTAAGCCATTAAAACCAGTATTCAAAAAATATCCTAAGTAAGATTAGATTGAAATAGCTTCATGCCAATATTTGGTAATATATTGCATTTCTCAAATTAAAAAAAACAAATTATCAGCCCTTGAAAGAGTCATTTTAGATTTTTTTTCTAATTACCCCCACACTGTTATTTTAATGTACTAGATATTCTGTATATCTGTTTATAAGCTATGGCCCTATGCTTTATGTTATCTAAGAATTTTTCTTCCCCAAGAATCAATTTTGCTCCCTTATGGGCAATATTAGTCTCATGGAGAATACATGGTATAGATCTGTTGAGTTCAGAGACAGCTATAATCTACAATGACAGTAGTTCACAAAGTGTCACTTCTGGACCAGCAGCAAAGCATCACCTAGGAATTTGTTAGAAATGCGCATCCTCAGGACTCATCCAGTCCTATAGAACTAGGAACCTTGGGGGTGGGCCTATGCAGTGTTTTAACAAGCCCTCTAAGGTGATTCTGATGCACTGTAAAGTTTGGAACCGCTAGTTACCGATAGAGCACTGAGAGATGGGTCCATGGCTTCAGAACAACGTTGAGCAAGTTACTCTATGTCTCAGTTTTTTCATCTTGATGTAGCCCAGATAATTCCTGGTTTGAAGCCTTACACACACAACTTTCTCAGCCTCACTTGTCAACTGAGAATCTACCTGTCTTCCATGGGGTAGGGAAAGAATAAGACTCAACACCCTCTCAACCTCTTTAGTGGGATGTTTTTATATCTTTTGGAAAAGACTACTCAACATACTGGTTAGGATCACATTAACAAATGCCTGTATTTCCTCCAAAACAGTAAGTGGAATAAATAAATATCAACATTCTGTCTTAATAGAAATCCCTTTATGGGCACGAAAACAAACAAAAACTAGGGTGCCTAATTTTATGGCACAATAAATTATGTGAGATATGTGGAATAACTGGGAATTTGTCAAGAGGAGCATGCTTGTTTCCTGAAATTTTCGTGTATATTTTTACACGAAAAGTAAAAATAAATCTTATTTATTTCTTGGTTCTACAGAATTCCTCTAATCTATTTTCCTACCTACCATTCTAATCACTTACTTCCAGAGACTGGCTCACCCACTTTATTGACTTTTTTCCAGCTTAGGTATATACAGTCTGGTAATAATAATAAGAATTTATTTTCATATAGTGCAGAATTAAAAAGAGAACTTAACCTACAGAAATGAAAGCATAAGGAGACCAGGCTACTATAGTGAGAAACGTCACACATCACCAACCGTAGGGCATATGCACAACCTAAAACTTGAGAAGCATCTTGTGATGTCATGATCTATAAAATTCCACATGACAACTTCAGTCCAAGACTCTCCTAAGTCAGTGATTTATAAAATGTGAATAGCTGATAACTGAATCTCAGCTTTGGTGAAAGAAAAAACTTCATGTTTATTTAAACATTATAAGCTTTAGCATGTATAATTGAATTAAAAATCAAATATTAAATAAAGAAGAAACATTTTCGAGTTTCCCTCTATTCTGTTTCATTTTAGATGGAGCTTGCGAAGGAAGAAAAATGTGAATTTTTGCCTTTCCTGTCCCCACGGAAGGTTATCGTAAAAGGCGGGAGAATTGTTGCTGTGCAGTTTGTTCGGACAGAGCAAGATGAAACTGGAAACTGGAATGAAGATGAAGATCAGATAGTCCATCTGAAAGCCGATGTGGTCATCAGTGCCTTTGGCTCAGTTCTGAGTGATCCTAAAGGTAGAGCGTTCGGGAGCTGAAATGTGTTATGAATTGTCTGTTATTTTACTGCCATAATGGTTTCCAGCTTTCAGGGAATTGTTTTTCACTTGAACATTCATTTCCTTCTTCTAGTATGGAATGCAAGAAATCTTGATTTATAAGATGTAGAAATGGTATTTAATGTTTACAGAGAATTATTTTTAAAGTAGTGGGAATTGAAAAGAACATTAATCTTTCTTTTAAGCTTATAATCAAAATACGTGTTCTACTTTGTAATAATTTTTGCCTTGTTTCCTCTATAAGAATAGCTTTTTCTTCAATTAGACCTAGAGTAAGAAAATGTGACAGATAAGTTGTAAGAGCCAATCTTCAATGATTCAAGCAAATTAGGATCTAATGAATAGTCAAAAATAGCATTCATGTTGACTACTATCTTCATGCCAAATCATCACTAGAGACATCAAAATTATCAAATTAGGAAGTTTGAACTCCTGTCATTTCATTTAAATGGCATAAATGGACATGCTAAGAAAGAACAAAATGCTTAAAAAAAGACAATGAGAAAAGGAAATGTTTTATGTAGCATTCCAAATGAATAATAAGTCAACCAACTAAGACTATTTTGTGTTAAGTTTTCCCCACACACAGTGTTTCTGTGGACCATTGTATATAAAGCTTAGGTACCTCCCCATGCCTTCATTTTGCAAATCTTTTACCTTTTACTACACGCTGTCAAAATGACAATTAACTATTTTATTAAATAAAAGGAAAATAAAAGAAAGTTTCTCTCGGTCAGAGATTCATTAAGAAAAACAGTAACCAAAAAAAGAAAAAATCTAAACCTGACGATTCCTATAACTTTCTACTATATCTATGCTAAAATTACATTTTGTGTCTGAAATAGAAAGAGATATATGCTTGGAAATGTGCATATTTCTGCAACAGATAAGTGAAAATTTTAACCACTCATCAAGATATTTTATCTGCAGGACATCAAACGTCTTGGTATTTGGAAACATGCAGATGTTTAATGTCATCAAGAGAAATGTTTTTGAATAGCTGGATGATGGCCTGAATTTGTCTCTTTTCATCTAGACGTTTATGTGATATGTAGACATAGTCACAGTGTGGTTTGTTATTTGTTGATGAGTTCAGCAAGGAAAGAAAGAACAACGTATAAATTGCATTCTATTATCTAAAAAAATCATACTGTTCTGACTGCTCTGCATATGACAAAAATTGAGTAAAAAGTTGAATCATATTTAACTTGCAATTCTGTTATTTGCCTATCAAAAAATAATTTATTTTACCATCTAAATTTATGTTCCACAACTGACAACTCTAATATTAAGAAAAATATATCTTTTCCTAAGCAAACTTAAAGTAGATGTGACTTAGAAGATCATAGAAAACAGCTTTCCAAAGCTTATGTTCCTGTGTGTGTAAAAGATTTAACTTAGTATTTAAAATATGAAGTAGGAGAAAAGAGAATTTGATTTATTTGTGCTTATTTGACGAAGTCATTTAAGAATTTATTTGTGTATTTTATTCCAAAATTCACTTGTGTTTGTTTCTTCCAGTGCTCTACATGTGTTACCCCTTATATATTAGAGAAATCAAGGAAAAATGGTTCTTCACTTTCCTTTCTTCCCCCCTCCTGCTGACTTGAAAAACAAACTGCTTGGGAAATTTTTCCTCAAATAGAATTACTTGCTTTATGAGGGCCCTTCAATATTGACATTAATAAGAGCTACTTTCAAGTTAGAGGGGAGCTGGAAGAGTTGGAATATTAAATAGCATTCATGCCTCTATTGCTTTCTAAATATATTCAATATTGTTTTTTGAATGGAAAGCATTTAAAAAATAGTAGAGAGAATCGTTATTTGTTAGAAGTTGATCAAGAAGATCTTATCTAAATGGTATTTAAAATCTTAAAATAATAATTTCAAAGAAAACTTTCATGTGCACATGTATCAGGTATAGTGAAAATCAGTTTATAGGAAGCAATTTGTCCATTTAGCTAAGAAGAGAAGATATTCATGTCTCCCTCCTCTACCCTGAGTTTTATCCCATCTTGATACCCGTGTGATGTGATTTATGTGTGGTACCTTTGTGATTACTACATATGTGGTATGATATACTTTAATATATTTACTTATAATCTCTTTCCTTAAACATCAACCTGCTTTTCTACCCTTCTTCTCCTGTCCTTCCCAACCTCACTTTGCACAGGCTCCAGTGAACTTCATGCCAAACTCAGTGACATCTTTTCAGTCCATATTCTATTTTCTGCATTTGACAGTGTTAAATATTTCTTTCTGTTTGAAAAACTCTCTTCCGAGTCACTTAACCTTTCTGAGCCTCAGCTTTCTTCCTCTATAAAAAAAAATGATAATAATATATACTCTTCCTACCTCTCAGGACTGTTGTCAGAATTAAAATGAAATAATGGGAAAGTGCTTTGGAAATGAAACACATTATTATTGTTTATGACACTCCATTTTCTTTTTTTTAAAAAAAGATTATGTATTTTATTTATTTATTTTTGGCTGTCTTGGGTCTTTGTTGCCGCAAAGGGGCTTTCTCTAGTTGCGGTGAGCGGGGGCTACTCTTCATTGCGGTGCTCGGGCTTCTCATTACGGTGGCTTCTCTTGTTGCGGAGCATGGGCTCTAGACGCACGAGCTTCAGTAGTTGCAGCACACGGGCTCGGTGGTTGTGGCTCGCAGGGTTAGTTGCTCCATGGCATGTGGGATCTTCACGGAACAGGGCTCGAACCCATGTCCCCTGCATTGGCAGGTGGATTCTTAACCACTGTGCCACCAGGGAAGTCCAACACTCCATTTTCTTGCTTTTTCTTTTAACTATTCCTTTCCTACTGTCACTGACTGCTTTTCTTCCTCTAGCTTTCCAAAGTTCAGACTTTGCCCATTTCTCTTCTTAATGTATTTATTCCTTCACTGACCTGATTCATTCATTCATTCATTTATTCACACATGCATTAATTCCTGTAAGAAATATTTAATGAACAACTTCTATGTGCCAAGTAATAGCTAAATTACAGTAGGCACTATTGCACTTCTGTGTAAAATGACTCTGCAGTCTCTTTCTCCACTCTCTGTGTCTCAGAAGACATTTCATCATATATTTATGCCCATGCATGTAACAATGATTTAGTGAGTTTCTAGAGAATGCCAGGTACCAAATTGTATTCTGGAGAGTACAAAGATGAATGATGCATTCCTTATACTTAGAAACCTCACAAACTGGTGGTTGGAGGCAGACCTGCAAACAAATAGTTGTTTTATCAAGTCAAGAATACATTTAGAGAGATATGCCCAGAGTAAGGAAGGATCACCTCATCAGGTTTCCTTAAGGCAGATTTCTTCTCAAGTTCGCTATCATACCATAGTTCTTCTATCACTAAAGTCCAAAAATGGTGTCCCAGATTCAGATATCTAATTCCAGTTTTACTTTTCATTAAATTCAACAATTTTACCCTACACAATATGATGAAGCTCCTACGCCTTAGTACTTGAGAACTTCAGGAAATGATTTTATGTATACTACGTGCCTGACTTTATGTTCCACTGTTCCCTCTTGAACTGTTCCTCCCAGTATCTAATACAGGGTGGATTCCAAAGCGGTTAATTTAGAAAGTCCTTGGTGAATGCATTATGTAAATATATGCTGAAGAATTCAAGGAATGAAATAAACTTGACAGAGTACATGTAAAGTACAGTGATAATTTATACTCTCAGCATTGTCTGATTACAATAATATTTTAAATGAAAATAGTAGTGAAATGAAATTGTAGTGTCTCAATTATATCAATCATAGGTATTTGTAAAGGTAAACTAAGTTGGGAATTTGCAGAAAATTAAATTTTTAATCTCATTTTTTTCTGCTATACTGCATCACTTTTGCAAGTCCCTTAATTTGTGTGTTTCGCAAAGGAGAATATAAAATAACTTTATTTAGTATTAAGCACCCAATATATCTGTAATAAATATTTCATGTCAGAAAAACAGTAAGTGCCTCAATAGCTTAAAGAAAAGATAAGTACGTCAAATTTATAAAACAAATTTGTATAATATCCTTGGATTACAGTTGCTAATTATTTCATTGTTCCTAAGGCTTGTAACAATTATAAGTAATCATCATTATTTTATTTAATTCTATTTTATTTCTCTGTTTTTTGGAGTGTAGTAGTAAGTGGGAAATAAGAACAAAAGACTCTGTATTCCACATCCCTGTGCATGGAATATATGTGTGCTTATTATGAGCAAAATTTAATTGAATCCTTCATTAACTACTGACCAAATTCTAAAGGCAGTGTGGTGGCCAATTTCTAATTTGATTGGTATGATAAAGTCTTAGTCTTATTTAATATCTTTCCTATGAAAAACTGAGAGTGGTTCCACATTTTCAAAATTCTCATCCATTTTCTCTAAGTATGTAAGATTCCAAATCACCTGAAATTTGGATTTTAGTATTGAAGACTGATTTTAAAGGCTGTCAGTAAATTAAGCACAAGCTACCTTTAACTGGCATTTCTACTCCACAAATGTTGCCCTTCACTGGAAATTTTAAAACATTTATTTATTTATTTTAAAAGTATGTATTTCATAATATAGGAAGTCTCCTCTTCTATTAAACACCAATGTCAGTGTTTATGGAATTGAATTTTCCCTCTTTTTGTTTGGACAATGTCAAGTTTGAGAGACTTTTTCCTTATTTTATTCCCTTCTCTTTCTGCTTTGAACCAAACTGCCAGTTGTGAAAGCGTGCATATCTTCACTGTTGGTTTGGAATTGATAAGGAGAATGCATTACCATTTTCACTGAACTCACAGTTTCATTTTTCCAGTGGAGGTGATAACAGTCGCCTTGTCCTCACATTCCTAGATCTAGTTGACACAGTTTTATGTGTCTTTGACTATGCTTTCAGACAACTGAAGGAAGGCACTTTAGCCATGACCTCTGTGCCTCTTTCATGCACCACACCACGTCATCCTCTCATTCTTTTGAAGTGTCCACTGTGAAAAGAGCTATGTGTTTTCATCTTCCAGAACCTATTATAATTTATCTTCCAGTTAGATTGTAAACCCCAAAAAGGCATAGACTGTACCTTTATAGTAAGTGGTAGTCCCAACAGTGGCCAACATATTATTATACCCATAATAGATGCACAATATATATTTGTGCATTTGACTTGACTTGATTCACGTTAAGATATAATTTTATTACACCTAGTTGTTATTTTTTCCTATTGTGGGGTCAGTTTGGTTTACTTTTCTTAGAAAGCACAAATGTTAGACAAGCAGTTCTGTTTTTCTATTGCTATTTTCCCCTGTTTTGGCATAAATTGTTGTACTCTTTATAATCCAATAAATAGGACACTAATTAGAGTCCCTCTGGTAGAGCAGCTTAGAGCAGGGGCTCTGGAGCCAGGCTGCCCCGCTGGAAATCTGGCTCCCTTAGTCTCTTCATACTTTGTGGTCTTGTGGTCTCGATATTTTAAGAGGGAAGGTTATAGCATCTACCTTCTAGAGTTATTTTAACAATAAATAAATTAATAATATATGTAAAGCACTTAGATATATGTCTAGCACATAGTGAGCATCTCTTAACATTTTGGATATTATGCTTGTGTAACAAAATCATATTTTAATAATTAAATTGAGTTATATTACACCCTTATGACATTATGAATGTTGTCTAGGCATAAAAGCATTTGAAAATTAGGACTTCATTTGGGGCCCTGCAGGCTTCGTCCACATGTCTTTATAAAATAAGTGAAGCAGATGCTCTTACAATTTATGATTTTTTAAATGAGAAGATATTTCCTACGTTTGGTTATTTTTATTTACAGAAAAAAGATTACACAGCTTGTAACTGTATCATATGTTTTAAAAATGTGCTATTATCAATTCTGATGATTTTCATACCATTGAGAGGAATTTTCTTTCAACTAATTGTTAGTAGTTAGAAAACTCCATTTTATGTTTTCATAAATCAAGTATATAAAGAGCAGAGGATATTTTTAATATCTTTGTTTTTTCCTCTTAAACATGGTAAAACTGGGCCAAATTTTTGGTTTGTTTGCTCACTTTTATCTTAAGATGGAAAGAGAAGCACTTTAGAGGATACTAAGCTTGAGCTCTTAAGCATTTGAAAATTATGGTATGAGATAACTAAGATTAAAAACCTTTGTTTTTTGGAAGGAAAGATAGGATGAATGATGTGTAAAACTGACTCAGGATAATGCTTCACAGCACTGCTCAGGAGAGCAAATCACAAGGTGACTGAATTCTCTGGGCATAGCAGGGAATGCATAGCTTTTCTTCTAGGAAAGGAGTTTATACACTTCACCCAGTGCCTACATTTTCTTCCTGCTTATCTTACTAGAGACAAGGAAACATGAAGCCCAGTTCTTTCTGAAGATTTAAGGAAACCCTCAGAAAGCAACTTCCTTCATAGCATTAGTTGCAATTAGTTCCATAAGGGAGTGAGATGTTTTTTTGTGGGGGAGGGGGACGATGGTGGAGAGGCTTTAAAATTGCTTACCAGTTCCCTCAGAAAATTATTTCAAAACCTCATGGGGTAGATAAAATGTTCTGCCAGTACTAGCTTCAAGTGTAGTTTGATTCACTTGCCTCCTACCCTGAGAAAAGATGCAGGCCATGGGTTAGTTTGCCTTGTTCTGGCCTAAGCCAGAGCTAGAAATTGCTATGTAGGCAAGAAATGGTGTGCACTAGATGAGTCAAGTGCCCAATAATAATAGTTACCTGTGCTTGAAAGGACATGGCATCAGTATGTTTGATTTGGTTTTTTCCTTATTAAAATGTTACTTATATGCTACTTCTCTAACGGAAGTGGGAACACTGAGGCATTTTAATAACCCCTTTTTTTTTAACCAATATGTTTCATTTTTCAAACAATAAAGTATGTCCTTCAGAAGCCACTCATGGCACTTAGAGATTCAGCAAACTTTTCTTTGAACAATTGTCCACTCTTTGTGGCCTTCAGCTTTCATCATTCCTCTTCTGCCTTACCAAAAATAAAGAGGAAGGGGAAGGAGTGGAGTACCAAGTTGAAAATTTGTCATAATTGGTCAGATTATCCCTGTTGCATGCATTTTTATAAACAAAAATGTTTACAATATAGTTTCAAAGAACAGGTTAAGGAATACTGCACTTTATTGATAGATCGGAGAACTTTTTAACTCATGGCACAAATGTTAGAGGCAGGGCCTCACTAATGATTAATACAACTAAGAATGGATGAGAAAGAACTGAAAAATAAAGTTGTCAGCCCAATGTAACTTATGGATATGTTACAATGCAGTAACTTGCGTAGAAGTTTTCCTTACATACATTTCCAAACGTGCTGGAAGGGATTTAAGAGATAATGTATTCTAGACTCCTAATTTCACAGATTTATTTGTTTAGCTAATGACTTCTGATGGCCTGCTATTCCAGGCCCTGGGCTGTATTCTGGGGATAAAGTGTGGAAAAGGTGAATGCAAACTTTGCCTCCAGGAATGCAGTTTAATAAATTGTGCCGGGAGGAGTTTAGAGTCCTAGGGAAGCGCAAAACATAGTCTGAAGGTTCAGAGAAACTTCCTAGAGGAAGTGGGTTGTAAATTGAAGGCTGAGTGATGTGTAGGAGTTTCCAGGTGGAATGGGGGTGGAAGGGAGGGAGCCACGGGGAGATTATGCAACTTGCTCAACACCATACTGTTAGATTAAGTAGTCATTTTACAGTCATTTTTAAAAGCTATATTAAAAAAAACCAGCATGTCTTTAGAAAGTTGTCATCAGCCTACTTATTTCATGCATGTTCTCATCTTTATAAATGAAGGTCTGAATTTTGCATTTTTATTTCTAAAATTGAACTTTTAATTTTATGATTTTTACTATTCATTCTCTCATTATTTTTCATGCAATGAACATTTTATAATATCCAAATATGTTATAGGCCCTGTCCAGGCACTAAGAATACAAGCATGAGTAAAAGAGAGTCTTTGCCTCCCAGGGACTCATAGGCTAATGAGAGAAACAGGCATGTAAATACATAAATTGTAACATAATGTGCTAATTTGAGATGATAATTGGACTGGGTTTTAGGGCTTGAGTAGGAGTTTCTCTGTTAGAGGGAATATTCATACACAAAGTACAAGCTGATGAATGGCCTCAGGTGACCAGACAATAGTGAGAAAGTTTGTTTAGCTGGAGCAGATGCCGTATGGTAAGATAAGGTGGGAAGTGGGTAGGGGTAAGATGGCAGGAAATTTGGCTACAAATTTATGTGGAGTTAAGAGACTTATATGCTAAGCCAGGGGTTTTGAATTTTATCCTATAGACACCCAGGTGAAAATGAGGGGGTTTAAATATGGGAGAGACCTTTATGTTAATGAGGTAACTCTGGTAGGTGATGGATCTCCCATCTCTCTGCTTAGGTTTGCAGCATTTGTAATATTCTTCAAATAGTTGGGAGTTAGAAACCATGAAGTCACCTTTGAGGTGGTTCATATCAGAAGACAAGTGTGTTTCCTAGTACTGGATGCCTGAAATAAGCAAAGTTACTCACCAGTCACAGGTAAGATCCAACAATTGCAGGTCCCCTGTTGGGAAGCTGCAGCAGTAAGATTTTCAGTGTTCAGGGAGGGAGACAACCTGTGCTCAACTGGGCAGCTGCCAAGCTATAGGCTTGACAAGGGTGTGTCATGCATGCCTAATTTCTTCTTCCAGATCCACTAATTATAATTACTGAATTCAGCTTTTCTAAGAGAGGTAAGATACAGAGAGACACCACGAGCGTTATACCAATAATTGTTTCCCCACATGGAAGGGAGCATCAGGAGTATGGAATAAGCATGTTGCTCCAAGGTGGCCTGGGATTAAGACAGAATAGTATCGATCAAACCAGTTAAAAGACTTGTTGTCAGTTTGCGTGGCTACTAATTAAGGCCCAGATTAAATTAAAGGACATAGAACTGCAGAAGAACATTCAGAATCCAGACATATTTTTTACGTAGACGGTCAGGGTTTGGTCATCTGATAAAGGGGTGGAATATGGAGTATCTAGCATGGGAATCTGATCAGATGTCCATAATGCCTACAGAACTCACAAATGCAGCAGACAGAACAGATCTGAGGGAAATGGTGATGTGTGTCATTTGGATTTGCTAATCCATTCAACAACTGGAAATAGGACTAGAACTAAGAACATTCTGATTGAAAAGAGACATTAAGAATCATTATCTATCATTTGTCTGTCTTTTCACTGTCATAACCTAGTGCCCAGAACAGTGGTTATTCATTGATTGAATTAATGAATAAAAGCTGTTATAACTTGTACTTTAGATAACAACTTCTTAAAAGTATGATGAAAGAGGACATGTGGTATTTGGAAATCCAGAAGGATCTCACCTACCATATTATGAAAAGGAAAAAAATCAGCTTTTGTTATTGCTGCTTTTTAGGTGGTAAATATCGTTGGAGGACATGGCATCAAGACAGTTTTAATCCATGGTTCTGTACCTTCCCCCTTTCACTAATGCAGTTGGTTCCTGATGCTACCGTTTCATTTCATAATGCCTGAGTAATAAAAGATTGATATATCCTTTGTATCGTTGGCCCAGTGATGAGAATGAATCCTTTTCTAGTCCTCCCTGTACATTTTAACTGTATTTTAGGCAAGAAGTATTCTCAGGAAACCAATAGTAAAACTGTACATATTTTCTTAAAAATTGTCCTGATTATCAGATTTTTTTCTGGCTGAAAGATTTATTGTCTTTCTATTATAGAATACACTGTGCAGAGTGAGGATAAAGTGGTAGGATTTAAAGCAAGTACTGGCATTTCTGCAGAGTAACCATCCAAAATAATGGAATCTTTGCACAGTTTTTCTCTGGAATTATTTTAAAGGGGTGAAGGTGATGAGGAGGGAGGTGAAACTGATAACAGTGTTGAAAGTGACTTGGACTCAACATCACATCACTTACAACTGCCTTAGACATCCGTTTGAAGCACAACATGATATTTCTGTAATTATTTTACTTCCCTCTAATAACTGCATAGGAATAGGTTTGTTTCCCCAGTGAATAGCTCTGTTCAGAGCCTTCCCTTATCTTTGTTTTCCAGGTTTCACTAGTGGTTGATATCATATGCATTCTCACAGGGAGACAGTGGATAAATCAGTACTTTTCCGTCAAATCAAAGATTACATACAAGAAGTAGAGCAGTGGCATGTAACAAGTTTTGCTGGGGAAAGAAGGTAGAAAATGGACAAAATAACATAATTGTTTCAGAGAACAGAAATCTTAAACCGTAGGAAAATGTTATTCAACATAGAGTGAGCGAATACGTGTCCAGAGCTTTGTTTACCATAGCCTATTATATTTGCCTTTTAAATACTAGTTAGCTTATGGTATACTAAAGGTTTATTCTGAAACCAAATATTCTTGTGAAGTGTTAAACTACAGTAAGCTGCTGCTGTGAGATGTAAAATCAAGATGTAAAATTTAGTGAAATTATAAATTTAGTAATGATGTAGATTTTATACTCATGTTCTTAGTAATATGTATTTGGTATTACAGATTAGTTTTGTTAATTACTTTGCATTTGTATTCTTGGCTCAAATCACAAAATAAGAATAACAGTATACCTATTTAAAATAGTCTTTGGTTAAATTAGATATTGACCTACATACATGTAAGTTGTAATTTCATCAGTTGGAAAATTACATTGGATCATATTTAATAGATAGCCCCCCAGTATGGAAGCTACCCAATTCAAATGTAATGTTCGCATGTGATTTATTAGGTGTCCCGAATGTGCTGGCATTGCTGGAGGAGAAGCCAGCACTCACTTGAACATACATTCAGAGGTCTCACCTAAGCTTTATATGTTCTAATGCTATCCAGTGCCAACCTTTTTTCCATGCTAGCCATTCTTATAATATTTTGTAATTATGAAGCTTTTCAAATGTTTTCAAAGGACTTTCATTTACACAACCATTTTTTCCATACAAGTGCATGAAAGAGTGTCAAGCATATTATGTTCAGTGAACATCCAATGATTTTCCAAGACCTCTGAAAAGCATATTGACAATTCACTTTGTTTAACATGGCCCAGTGTTTTCCCTGTATTTTCACACTGCTGCCAAATGAGCTACTACATCACCAGTATCATTGTATTACTCTCCTAGTTTAGAATCTAAAATTATTCTCCCCTGACGGTGAGATTGAAACAAAATGCTTCAATTTAATTTTAACACCCTTCTAATCTGCCCTCCTACATACTTGTGGGACCTTATTTCCCATTCTTTCATTCTATATTTATTGAGTTTACAAGATTCTGGGTTAGGTTCTCCTGGGTTCACACACACACACACAATACATTGTCCCTGTCTACAGGAGCTTGCAGTCTAATAGAGAGGGAAAAATGCAAAATGCCATTAGGTAGACTCAAGGAGAAATAGGTAAACTGCTAGCATAACACACAGGGTGGAGAGATGACTTCCAGTTGTAAGCATCAAAGAAGTTTGTATGGAGGCATGGCATTGGTAATAGAGATGAAGACTGGACAGGAATTAGGAGGCTAGAGACGGGAAAGCACATTTCATCACAGTGAACAGGCTAGATACATACAAGGGGTAATTCCTTTGGCTAGATCATAGTGCACACACAAGAAATAGTAAAGGTGGAGAAATGTATCATTGCTAATTCACAAAATGTTTTAGTGTTAGGCTAAAGTATCTGAATTTTCTTCTAAAGTTGGTGGGTACCTGAAATCTAAAGGGCCATGTCAATAAAATATGTTCCCCTCACACATAGAGGGAAACATAATTAATTTTGTGTCTCCTTTTTGACTCCTTCTCTTCTCCTATTTCAACCTATACACCTTATATACTCTAAATTATGTTGACAGTACGACTGCAGGGTAATTTATTCATATTTTAACCCAAAGTACCCGGCACAGTCTCAAGGGTTCACCGAATGAATGGCTAAATGGATGAATGAAGAGATGGGTAAATGTTGGGATGAATAGAATGAAATGATTGCTTTATTCTAAATACTGCTACAGAAAATTCACAGTAAAGATAAAAGTCTATGAAAGCAATGTTTTTGTAAAGTATCACATGAAGACCAGCAAGTCCTCCTTCTGTTGAGGGAATGGTCAGATGCTTGATACTTTCACTTGCATTGAAAATAGTAGCTTCCTCCCTGGTCACCCTGCATTTACTCTTGCTTCCTTATAATCCTACCAGAATCAGCTTTATAAAGAGGAATTACATCATTTAATTCCCCTGTTCCAAACCCTCCAGTGGTTTCCTACATTATTTAGAATAAAATTCTTCCCACAGCTTATGAAGCCCTCCTTGATCAGGCCTCTGCCTATCTCTAGGCCCCCTCCCCTCTTCTCTTGCTTGCTTTCTTCCACGCACATAAAGCCTCGCTTCTACTCTTCAAGTGCATCAACTTCAGCTCATTCTAACTCCTCTGTAACAGTTCCCTCTGCCTGGAATGATCTGCCTCAAGGTCTTCACATTGCTGGCTCATTCTTATCCTTTGTTTTAGTTCAGATGTCATCTCATCAAAGAGCCCTCTGTGCCCCTCCATCCCCACCATGATCTTCCATTTCTCAGCCCCCTCACCTCATAACACTCTCATTGATATATCTCTCTTCATAGCCATTTTCACTATCATATAGTTCACTTACTTGTTTACCTTTTATGTTTAATCTTCTGCCAACTGAAATGTACATCCCACAAGGAGAGTTCCCTTATCTGTGGTTTACTACAGTGCCTACAGCTGGATTTAGTACACAGCAGACAATATTTGCTAATTGAATGAACCAATGCAAGCTAGTGCCATATTTTTTTCCTATGCAATCATTACTAAAGTCCCAGAAGAACATCCTGTATGCACCACCTTGCTGTCTGTGCCAGATCCTTTCTCCTTAACCCCTTTTATTCTGCCTTTTGCCTTCATCATTTACCTACACATGTCATCTTTTTACTGCTCATTGAACTCCAGATCCCCAAATCTGGTTACCTACCTTACATTTCTCTTGTATCTGACATTTCTTGAAATGATCACTTCTTGGCTGTATGGCTCAGAAACATCTTGATTCTCATGAAACTCTGATGATTCCTCTTCTGGCTTTAGTTCAGGTTGTGATTGCTGCCACTTCAAAAAATAAATGGTTCATTCTATTTTTACCCAGGTTTGTGTTCTTTCTCTAGAATTTCGTCCATCATATGACTATATCTAATCCCAAGGTGTAGGGCCCTCTACTAAGGTCTAGGTGTTTTATCTCCAAATGCCTCTGAAGGTATTCCCAACTGGTACAGCTGTGGTGGATTTGTAGTTAGGTTCAAATCCTGAGAATGTGATCTGTGTAACTTAGTCTCAGTTTCCTCAGCTATAAAATTAAAATAATACCTATTCTGTGAAGATCCAGAGAGATAACATATACATTGCCTCATCCAAAACCAGCCACATGTTCCTGGGGCACTCGATAAATGTTTGTCATTATTATCATCATGAATTCTATTGAATATAGCCTTTGTCAATACCAAAGATAGTTCTTGACTGCATGGTAATACAACCAGTACTCTATATAAAGAAGCTATATTTTTGAATCGTGCATCTACTTATGTGCTAAAATTGTTTAAAATAAATTCTACTGTATGTTTTAAGTTTGCACTGAAGTATGCCTACAGCCGATTGACAAGGAAAAAAAAGTCATAAGATGGATATCAAAAAGTAACATTAATGAGCTGCTAAAGCTAAAATTACAGGAACTTATGAAATTGGTTAAACATAAAAACCATTAAACTGTTTACTGAAGCTTCACAGATATACTGCAGCTAATGAGCATTTCTGCTATTTAAATAAGCCCAAATTGAACACACATTACATGGATACATAATTAGTCATGGCAGTCAAACACACATAGACTTACTTTTAAAGCTCTATTTAGGGAATCTTTTCCATTTGATTTATTTTGTTAATTAAAATATTTTTCAGTATTCACTTATATTTTAATAATATTGTTTTCACAAGTAGTGTAATTTACTTCTGGCTTTCTATTTGTTTTTATTTATGCTTTAAATGCAGCAAATGAGGATTTTATATTAAACATTTTTTAACCCCTTTCTGTAGTTATTTATATCACTTGATGGTATCATCCAGCATTTTAAAAAGTTCTTTCACTGAGAAGTATACATAACATATTTCAGTAGCCTTTCCACTTTTTTCACTGTCTCCTAATTATCAAGAGGTATTAGGCACCCAAATGTGCATAGAATTATGATGATTATGGTCCAAATCAGATTAAAGGATGATCTATTCCTTCAAGGAGTTTGTAGTCTTAAGTAGATGGTATCATTGAATATAAATAAGCAAATCAAAGTGCAGCATTTGGGAAATCCAACTGAGAATTTGAAAACAATCCCCATATATTTTCCTCAAGGACACTGACCTCCTTGAGGAGATCTCTTACAGAGAAAATGAAATCAAATCTTCAAGGAGTTTAGTGTTTTAAATAGATGGAATTATTGCAGAGAAATAAGCAAATCAAGGTGAAGTGCTTAGACAATTTTAATTCTGAATTGATTAGTTGGTCAGTTTAGGAAATGAGAATGAGACTCCCTATAGAATACAGGTAAAACAAAAGGAGTTGCTACAGGCTATTATTGACATCCATCTTTTGTATTTAACTTGGGGAGTCTAAGCTTATCTTGGGCATGGAGGGAAAGAAAATTAAATCTGTACTTTTACACTGCCTGAATTCTACAAGCATATCCAAACTGAGCGTTATTTAGCCATAGCAGTAGGAAAGTCAAATAGTTAAATCAGTCAAAAGAAATTAGCCAATGCCTATTCTTCTCTAATCAGTGTGTTTGTCACTGTAGAGACTTTCTTTAGAAGCTTTGGGAAGCTTTTGGAAAATACTTGGGTTTCTTCTCTACAATGAGCTGATTCTCTAATTGTGGAAATAAGACCTACAAGAAAGATAATTGCTGCCCCTTCAACCCCAATCTGCTTCATTTTAATTATTCCCATGGTTCCCAATAGTGAAACTTTAAGAGACTGTTTTTGTCCTATTCCTGGCTTTTTCTTTCCCTCACACCAAGGGTCAGTGGCAAGGAGAGCTTTGGAATGAGAAATAACTGGATTCATATACTGGCTTTACCACCTCTTGGCTGTATTTAGGATGCTAATACCTACCTTAAAGAGTTGTGCTGTGGTCTAAATGAGACTACTGTATGGAAATATTCATCATCATGTCTGCCTCACACAAGGGATCAATGAATGCTGATTGTTTTCCTTAACGTTCTTCATTAGGTGAGGATGATATAAATGAGATGTTAGGAGTAACTAGGAGAGAATTTCCTCTGGTTGAATTGTTAGAACATGGTAACTGACTGCATGTTGAGATAAGTGGAGAGAAAAGATTCAAATATTATGCCAAGACTAAGATCTATTTCTACGTTTTTTTGAGAAGGAAGAATAGGAAAAAGCAGCAGTGAAGGTTAAAGAGTGATCATGGAGACAAATGGAAAAGCGCAAAGTGTGGTGTCATTGAAGCCAAGATAAGGGACTTTTATGAGGAGGAAGTGGTCGTCTGTTGAATGCTACTGAGAAATCAAGGAAGACAGTGCCATGCGTAGGGTG
Source organism: Delphinapterus leucas (assembly GCF_059928025.1). NCBI lineage: Eukaryota > Metazoa > Chordata > Mammalia > Artiodactyla > Monodontidae > Delphinapterus > Delphinapterus leucas. The sequence goes on from NC_143129.1 coordinate 104,813,589, forward strand.
AGACAGTTGAGGCACTGACCTGCCCTTGCACGATCTTGAGCCTAAGGACCTTCTTAAATCTTGTTCTCTGGGTGTCTCACCCCACCCCACCCTAGTTCCTGAAGTGAGGTGATGACGGGAAGGGTCACTGGATGTGGCAATCTGGATCATCTTAGTGATAAGAATTTCACTGAAGCTTTGGTGGTCACAATGAGTAGGAGACATGAAAAAGTAAGCTTACTAATAATTGTGAAATGTGAAAATCCCAGAGGAAGCTTGTGAACTGGGTTTTAGATGTGACAATTTAGAAGGGACAGTAGAGCATCCACATTGGAATCTCTAACAGGCAGCTAGAAGTGTCAGAAAAAAAAGCAGAAGGTCGTGTTTGAGGTCATTTCCAGAGAGATGAAGTTAAAAGCACAAGACAACTATAATTTCTGACACAGAAAAGTGTAGTAGACAATATTTGAGAGCTGGGAAGAGGATGATGACAAGATGAAAAGGAGCCAGATAGAGCCTAAGGACAGTTTAAAAAGGAGAGTCCGGATAGAGTAGCATTCCGCAAATCAGAGAAGGAGATCAAAATTACCCTGATTCGTCTATTGGATGCTATAGAAAGGCAAAAAGGAAGTCACGGAATTTGGTGACCGTAGAGACCATATTTTCGTAAGAGGGATACACTGGAAGGAATAATTGGGCGGTAAAAAATGTAGGTAGTGTAAATTACTCCAGAAATTAGATAAAAGAAGATGTAAGAATGGCAGTGAGAAGAGAGAACCAGGTTAAGACCAGTTTTTCAACATAGGAGATGAGAGAGGAGAATATGAGAAAGGCAATAGTCTAAAAAGAATCAGAGATACTTGAGGTTCTGTAGGATCAGGAAGGTACAATATCAAGGTTGACTTTTGAGGGGTTTACAGAAAGAAAATGATGAATTGGCGTTGTCCGCTCCATTGTGTTTGGGAATGGACAGCATATTGATTCGAATACTCAGAGGCAGAAGGGAGGTGTGAGAACAAAGCTCGTGCCAACCGGACTTGATATACTTAGTTGAAGGCATTCTGTGGTTCTGTCCCCTCCCTACCCCAGGTTATTCTATTTAAACACAGCTCTGATATCCTGGCCCTGTAATTAGAATTTATTTGCTCTTGCTGAGATTTTGCTTTCAGCTCTGATTTACTGAGATTATTGCCTCAGCTCGCCTTTTTGTTTCATTGTGCTTTGGTCCTCTTGGCTAATACGTTATGTAAAATTAAACAACAAGCACGTTGATGAATTCATCTGTTTTCAAGATATCATTTTATTACAAATGTTGAAATTTTTTATTCCCCCCATTGTTTTATAGCATCTCAAACTCTCCAAAGAATACTAATAATCGTTCTTCATTATGATTTCTGTTGTATTGTTTTATTGTTTATGGAGAATTAATTTATATTTATGTACTAAAATATAACATTCTTGACATCTTTTTATAAATACTGAGAAATATACTTGTCATATGCTTGTGGGTTTCTCTTCTACATATATGACAGCACAGCTACATCAGTTTAATTGACCTTGGCAATCTGCATCTGCCAGTGATGTGTCCCTGAGGGACGGTTTCTGCAATTTTAAGCTGTGGCTTATTGAAGAACTTGTGTGTCACAATACAATTAAGTCTATATAAAAAAATCATCTCATGCATAACATTAAGTTGACTAAAAGTTCCTATTTCAAAACCATTTCTTGTTTTAAAGCTACCTCAGAGTGTCTTTGTTTTTTAAATAAGCTCATTCGAACATAGTAGTGATTAAAGCAGAAAATTAACATAAATCTTGAATGTTTGGTATGAATTAAGGATGTTTTCATTCCTTTTAAAGACTGCATAAAATTCCAGGCACCATAACATTTAACACATTTCTATCCCATTTGCAGAATAATATAGACTGTGAATAAGCACGTTTCGGGATTCTTTTTCAAGTTCTTTTTCTGTTCATCTATGGAACTACCAGGACATATGCTGCAGTCTCCAGCAAGATGCAATCTCATGGAAATCTGTGGGGAAACTGTGTATGATCATAACAGAAAATCCCTCTTCCCCCACCCCCATTATTTTATAAACAAGAAAGAAAATAATACAATCCTTCTATTACTATTCATTTAACACTTCATAGGATATGGCAAGCAGTTATTTGGTTTGCAAATGTAAATATACATTTTTCATCCACTTATGCTTTCATTCCTTCCAAGCTAGATAAAGGCAAAACAGAAGATATCCTTCTGAGACTTATTTTTATTGTATTCCAAGTTAAACGTATCAGCAGAGATGTAAGAGAGCTGTGAGGAGTCCATAGAAGGATAGTTACAATGACGAGGAGGATGAAAGTCCCTCTAATAAGAAGCAGCTAAATAAATGAACTCCTTCCTGACAAATTATGAATAAAAGCATATAGATTTTTTTCACTGAATCCTTAATTTGAGTTCTAAGTTAAATACTTTGGAGCTTTAAAAATATGATTAAGTAATAGAAACAGCTACATTTCAAAAGAGTCATCAAAATCATGAAAAGTGCTATTAGGATCCACAATCAGAATCAACAAAGTTTCAAAAAATTAATTAATCCCCTCTCTCTGTCTCTCATGTTTAAATATTGAGTCCACTGTGCCTACAGGGAAATGATCCTAATCATTTGATGTTCGAGTTGTAATGAATAGTCATTCTTGTGTTAGCTGCTTAGTGCCACTGATTGAAAACATTTCTGACCCACTAAAGCATCGCTTATATTCTTATAAGCTGTCCGTGTTCTATTTTTTTCAATTTTTTCAATGCTCCTTTATCATTTGGACAAAGAAAAAGTTAAAATATTAGATATTAAAATGCAAACAAATGATCTCTATTTTGATTGATGTAAGCTTTGCTATACTATTTAATAACATCATAACCAATTGCTTGATCTCTCATTTTTTCTATTTATTTCTTAAATGAAACTATGAACATGTGAAACTTGAAGCCCTCTAAAAAGAGTAGGGGGAAAATTAAATAGGTGATTTTCAAAAGGGGGCTGAGATAATTTTTACTGTGAGAGAAAAATTCTGTTTTGGAATACAGTGTCATAGTTATTTGATTATTTGTGAGGTTAGTTGGTTGTTACAAATGATAGAAAAATTAAAAGTTTATATTCAGGTCTGACTGAAGCTATAATTGAGTCAAATATTGAGGAAAGAGAGCATATTCTAAAAATTAAACATGAGTATGTATGAATGTTTAGAGACATAAAGTAATACAAAGTGTATCCAATGGAAAGACCCATGAGTAGAATAGTGCTTTTGAATGCACAAATAAATATTCCTAGGTTGGCTTATAGTGTTGGTGCTAAATATTTTAAGAAATGCAAGAATTACTTATTAAACTTCTAGCAACGTCTCCTATTTATTGACTGAGTTAGTGATAGAGCTCTAATATTAAAGTGAATCATACCATATGCATTTGTAAATCATAAAAAAGTTATAAAGCACGTTATTCATGAACTTCAACTTAATTCAGCAAGTATTTATTCAGCACCTACTATTTAAGGTGCACTGTACTGAAGAGTAGATTCAAGTTTTGCGAGACCTGAAGCCTATATAACTTGAGGACTTTCTATAAAAAAGAAAAAAATTACAAATTCAAATTTAGGCCTTGAAAGAGGCCCATGCAAGTGAGGGATCCTGAAGCTTAAGCTTCAATAACTTCACAGTATATATGTCTTTGACTCTAATAGCTGCTGTGGGAAATCAAAGATAACTAAGGCATAATCCCTGCATTGCTCAAGCTTAGAGTGAAATCTGTGCTAATCTTCAAGGATATTCTTGTAAAAAAATGAGGAAAATGTATAAGAGAGCTTTGATCTCCTAGTGAAATAATTTTGAATTTCTTCTCATTTAAAAACCATCTTTATTTCAGATCTCTATGTAGGACAAGGTTGTATCAAAGTCTTGGACAAATAAGGTCATTTCTTATACAGGAGAATTATTTTTTATCCCTTGCATGTGAGTGTGTGTGTGTGTGTGTGTGTGTGTGTGTGTGTCTATACCATTCAATGATGGTGTGTTACAGTTACCATTATTATAATAGGTTGAATTGATGAGCCATGCTCACTATCGATGTTTTGCAACTCAGGTAACTGTCAACAAATGGTAGTGATGATCTGTTATGCAACGGGGAACAAATGCTAAAGGTCTCTTTTCATGTGACCTTTAAAGACAATAGAAAAATCTTCTCAGAATGCCATTCTGTATTGAAAATAATTACATGAATATTTAATTTTACTCTCAATGAAGGGTGAAATTGCATCAGAGATACAAACAATAGAAGATTTTAAAATAAAAACCTGAGCATGATGGCATTGATCCATCTACTCACCCATCCATCCATTGAATTGAGTGTCTCATGTTTTAAATGCTGTGCTAGGCTTGGTGGCACAGTGGTAAGCAGTATAGCATGGACACATTCTTGTTCTCATGGAACCTACAGTCTTGTGGGAAAAACACAATCAACAGTAGTCCCTTAATAGTTTTCCAGAATTCTAATATTCTTCAAGTAGAAAGCTACAAATATGCACCAGTGTTTATTTTATGTTTTTTTTCTATTATTGCTCAGAAAAAAATAATTTTAGAATAACATGGTTTGGCTATTTTATTTTAAACTTAAATTATTCATTGATTCAACAACTAATTTTTGTATTCTAAGAGCTTCCAATATTTTCTCCTTTTGTTTATATCGTTATATTTTCTTTTCAATTGGAGTAAAAAATAACTCCCTTAGTCTATCTTGAGAAGCTGTGCTTAAAATTCATGATATGAGTACCTGGAAAGAACATTTTATCTTAAACACTGGCTCAGTTTGCTCCATCATATATGGTACTGTCTACCTTTCTTTATTTCTTCTCTAGATCGAGCCCTTAATCTAACTTATTTTCTTTTATCTCTTCCAAATATCCAGATCGTGTGACGAGTGAGTTTCCTTTAGGTAATTTTTCTTAAAGGGACTCAACCTCTTCCTTTTCCTGACATGTTTAGATTCATTGGAACACAGCATATTTAGCAGATAATTTAAATCTCTTTTACAGAGCAATTTCCACAAGGAACTAATGTTAATGGTTGCATTTGTAGATTTTTACAAAATAAAACAGAAATTACTGGCTAAATGTAACTGTATTCTGGGTCCATTAAATCGCTTAACATTAAGTGTAAATAATTTGATGGAAACGTAGAAGATATTGTCTTGTTTTGTTCATAAAACGTGCTGTGAAAGGAAGAGATTGGCAGTTGATTCAAATTCACAATATAACTTGCATCTATGTTATACAGGAATAAATTTGGGTTCATAAGAGTAGTAACAAATTTGTGAAAATAATGGTCATGGACAAAGTTTTAGAAAATGCATTTTATAACCATTAGAATATTTAAAGGACTGTAGTCTGCCAAACTTCTTACACATAAATACCAGATCTGAAACATTGCCCAAATCTGTGGTCTTTAACACCTACATGTGAGTTTTATTTTGAATTGGTTAAGTCAGTACACTTTGAATGTGTTGTTAACTAAGATATTTCATTAACTTTCCATCTTTATGGTTCATTAAAAACAGTTGCTTGAATCCCTAGAACAATAATTACATCATAATTTTTCTTAATTTTCAAATTATTTTTATGTGATGCACAGATTAGTCATTGCCTGTTGTCTTTCACTTTTTTCCAGTAAAAGAAGCCTTGAGCCCTATAAAATTTAACAGATGGGATCTCCCAGAAGTAGATCCAGAAACTATGCAAACCAGTGAACCATGGGTGTTTGCAGGTGGTGATGTTGTTGGTATGGCTAACACTACAGTGGAATCCGTGAATGACGGAAAGCAAGCCTCTTGGTACATTCACAAATACATACAGGTAGGTGTTTGCCATCAATTTCAGTTAATTTTTTCCAATGGATAAGTACTTCTTTATTTTTGCTACTCATTCATATGAGCATTCCTATAAGGTATATAGTAACTATATATGCAATAGGTCATATACATATTTACTTGGATAAATTTTTTTAAATGTGGACTGGATAGCAGACCTGTTTAGGTGACTGAAAATTCATTTATGCATTTCTACCAGTGGAATACTATGAAGTTATTCATCCTGTATTCAAAATATTTATCAATGCTTAAAGACATAGATAATACATTTATCAAATCTGGATGATATGCAGTATGATATAGAATCTATATTCCTAATAATCTTGCACAGTCCAGAAAATTATGTTGTCTGTCCGCATGGATCAGTGAGTTCCTATTCACTTCCTAAATTATATGCACCTAATTGAAAAGAAAACAAAAATTTTATAAATTTCAATTGTAATTATTTTTTCACTATTTGCTGTTATGATACAAATGCAGAATGTAAAAATGATAAAATATAAAGTTAAGCGTACTCTGGTACAGTAATTTTGTGCTCTTGGGGAAAAAAGCCATATCTACTAGATTTCAGTTGTCTTTTTGACAAAATGCTCTGTTCTTTTCTTGCTCTATAATTTAACTAAATGTAGACACAGTAACCTCATTTACATAAAATGTTTCTGGAAAAGTTTGCTCTTGTAAATAAAATCCTTATTTTTCTTTCCTATTCAAGAAAGGCTCTAAATTCACGATATAATTCCTGCCTCCCTTCTTTTGATTTCTTTGGTTTCTCACATGCTAGCAAAATTCACTTTGTCTTTAATGTTTCCGTTTCCTTGAATATTTTTCTTCCTCTTTGTCACCACCATTTAGTCTATTCTGGTTGTTCTCTACTCTTTCTGTAATTCATCCATGACTACTTACTTACTAGGTAGGGCCTGGACTTGGTACTGATTACATCATATTTTTTATGTTCAGTTAACCAACCTACTCCCACCTCACCTTGGCATCTCTGAGTAGTGGGGCTTGATATGTTGCGATCTGGGCCAGAGGGTGGTGTGGTGTCCCATAGAGGTAAAGCTCTAAGAATGGGTGTAAACCACAGTCTACTGGTTGTGCATAGAGACAAAGGAAGCAGTGTTTTGGGCAGATGATAAGTCTAAGACTAAGAATTCTGTCCAAATCATTCATAAATCAAAAGGGACTAGGCTAGGAAGAAAAGGGGAAAAGGAATGAAATTTTAACAGACAGAAATCTGGGAATACAAAGGAGACATGTCGGTAGTGGTTTTGGCTCTAGTTGCTGCAGCATCTGTATTTTGGAGAGTCCGTATGGCCTCAGAAATTCACAGCAGGAACAGTTCAAGACAACTACCCAGGATGGACTCCTGCTTTGGCTTTTTCACTTTTTCTGTCCCAAAACTTATCACTCTTTTGATTTTCTCATTCTACTCTTATTTCTTATTTTCATAGTGTTCTCCCAAGGCTCCTAAGTGTGTAACTCCGTAATCTGTTATCTCCAGTAGGGCATTCCATGATCCAGCTGTCTGCTGAACATCTTCACTTGTCTAAACTACATTTCAAATTCACCACTCCATTTGGATATATATCTTACCTATACTTCAAACTCACTTCTTTTAAACCAAACATGATCTCCTAAACTTGTTTCATCTCCAGTATTTAACATTTCTGATTCCTAGAGTCAAATCCTCTACATCAGTGGTCCTCAAATTCTGGGTTACTCAGGCTAATAAAATTTTCAAAATCAATTTGGAAACCAGTATAGGGCTGATTGCTTCTTGTTTTGTTGAGTAGCAGCATTAAAATAAACACTCAAACACATGAAATTATAATATTTACTCACATTTATTAACAAGAAAGTTTATGAGAAAAGTAGGAAACAGCACAGTCTCAGAACAGAGATAATTCTTAAGAAAACACAGTTGAAAGATTTATGCTAGTGTGTTCACACACCTATTTTTCTCATAAAACAGCACTGCTGTACACACCCTTATTTATGAGCTATTTATCTAAATTTTCTTTTTTTCTTTTTTTTTTTTTTTTGCGGTACGCAGGCCTCTCACTGTTGTGGCCTCTCCTGTTGCGGAGCACAAGCTCCGGACGCGCAGGCTCAGCGGCCATGGCTCATGGTCCCAGCCGCTCCGCGGCACGTGGTATCTTCCCAGACTGGGGCACGAACCCGTGTCCCCTGCATCAGCAGGCGGACTCTCAACCACTGCGCCACCAGGGAAGCCCCAATCTAAATTTTCTTTTCTTATCTCTCTCATATATGCCTGGTCAATTCTACGCCTGTAAAGACTTTAATACACTTATTTTAATTTGCTTATTTTTTGTGTGAAATACGATTTTGGGTTGACCAGACATCTCACTGACCAGTCTGTTAACTCCTTGAAGAAGTGAAAGTAGACCCAGGAGAAGGGAAAAGGCTTTTGTGCTACACCAGATAAAACCTAGTGAAGATGTGAATTCAGTTTGCATAAGTGAAAATGGTGGGAAGGCAGAGATGCTAGAGAGATTTGAAACAGTAAAATTGAACATAGGCAAGTGGAGAATGGCGTGTGCTATTGTTTTCTAAATGTTTAAATCCATTTGTAGCTTTTAAATTAAGAGACATAGAGAATGTTTACTATATTTTATGATGATGGTGGTTTTGTAGTGCTTCACAATTATCATTCAGAAAGATTCTTAAGGGTATTTTTTTTTTTTTTACTTCACTGTTATCTTTCTACTTCCCTGAACCTGATAAATGTGTGCTGATAAAAATGAGCAATCATTTTACTTAGTTTCCACTTACTCATGAAAGGAAAGACACAGACTCTTAGGTATTATGAAAACAAAGTGCATGTGCTTTAAATATATATTGCTAGGAATTATAGTGTTTAAAATATAAAAAAATTAAAAATTTGTGACCAGTAAAAGTTTTGGGTTTGGCTGAAGAATTCAGATTTGTCAAAGAAAGTATTGAATGACATTTTAGAAATGCAGTGAAAACAGAAGGCAGATAAAATCTCTGTCAGGTAAAATGAACACTTTCACTATTCTGCGAGGGTGTTGGATACAAAGTGCTAAGCAGTTATGAGACTAAAAAGGAACATATAGACAAGGTAGGATTTTTCTCTCTTTACACTGTCAGTAACTTAGTTCTGGCCTCTATCACCTCCTAAAATTGCCCCCAATTTCCCCCTGTCAAATCCAAAGCCCCTATGCTGCAGCCAGAGTCATCTTTCTAGAATGCAAATTTGATCCTAATTTCCTCACTTTAAACCCTTCAGAGGCTCCTCTTTATGCTCAAGATGAAGTCCAAACTCCTTAGCTTGTGATACCAATTTGAATTTCCCCTAACACATCAAGATATCTCCTACATCTGGGCCTTTCCTGACTCCACCCATTTCACCTGTCTGTATCCCGCTTGTCCTCCAGGTTTTGCTTCCTTCCCCTCTTCCAGAAACACTTTCCTTCTAGTGTATTCTTTAGCATCCTATGTTTCCCTGATTGAAGCCTTCTTACTGGTCTGATGCTACACAAGCCAGCGGCGTGCTAGTTTACTAATATACCCTCAAAATAAAGAGCGTATTCATCATTAAATAGGAAAAAATGTAGGGATAATTGATTTTAAAGGAATTTAAAGAAGAGTTAAGAAAACTAATATATTTGTTATATAAGTTAATTAGCACTGTAAATAACTAGTGTTTTCTTACCAATGTAGCATTAGTTTAGAAAAATTTATATAATGCCTGAAGTGTATTCATGAATGAAGGTTTATAACACCTTGTCTTATGTTATACTTTGGGGAAACATGCAACACTAGACAGTGGACTTAAAAAAATGATTTTATACATACATTATAGTATTAATTCATACATGCAATCATTGCAGCTGGATATTTAGAATTTCTTTGAAATACACTTTTTCAGGTAAATGTGATTATTTAAAGACACACATGTTGGGATTTCAGTAATTCCCATAGTTATCTGAAGTGAGCTTCACTTAAATTTTATTAGTTAATTTAATCAATTACCACTTATTGAGTACCAGCTGTTGGGTCTAACACTTGACTTTGGGAGGGTACCAAAGTGAATAAATGAGGAGAAGTATAATAGAGTAGTTAGAAATTTGAGCTCTGAACTAAACAGATCTGATTTCAACAATACTTTCAAACTGTATGACCTTGGGAAAGTCACTTCATTGCTCTAAGATGTGGTCTTCTTAGGGGTAAAGAAATGATTTATTAATAAAGGAGCAATAATAAAGTTGCTACCCTATTGGGTTTCAGGGAAGAATACATAAGGGAATTTATGGAAAGTTCTTAGTAAAGAGACTGAGCTCTAAATATTTATTGTTTGTGAATTATTAGAGATTATTCCCTTTGGACTGTTAAAATGGTATCAGAGAAAAATTATAAAATAGGAGATTTGAATAGAAAGTCAAAGTATAGTATTTTAACAGATGACGATTGAAAGAGGCTGTTTCAGGTCATGATAAGAGCATTTTATCTAGCCATTCATTTATGCATCCATATGCATCCATCTGTCTATCTGTGTAGTCATTCATGCATGGATTCATTCATTCATTCAGTAATCAGTTTTTTAAAATGGTGCTTTACAAATAGTTATGGAAGCATACATATAATACACAATAACAAATGCAGTAATAAAAAATGTAACGACACGAGGCAGTATGGAAGAGTTAATGATTGATTCTGCCTGGAGGTGGGTATCAGGATATGGAGTGAGCAGACTTCATAAAAATCAAGATACACGTAAAGAGGGAAGATAAGAAAAGCTGGAAGAATGCTGAGTGATTTGAATCGCTGGAACTTAAAGAAGCCTACTGGATAAGATTGCATAGCTTGCCCACTGTGCAAGGGCTACCCAAACAAGGGTACCAGTTGGCTGAAATCCAGACCAAGCTCCACTCACCAAACAATGGCATCTTTTGCTGTGCTGCTTCTATTCAGAGGCAGGAGTGCCTTCCTTGAATTTTCACAAAGGTGCTTTCTGCCTGCTCCCTAAGCCTTGCACCTGTGCTACAGCTTTTTTTTTTGTTGTTTTCACCAGAAGGCAGTCTGAGCTAGTGGAGGCCCTGAACATGGAGACTATATAGGAAAAATGGGAGAAAGGATCTGGGGTTTATTATATTGGGGTTAGAACATGATGAGAATACCCAGTTTGGGAATTTAATTTGTAGTATGTAATGAGGCAGGAATGTTGTAGGAACTGTTTGAATAAAGAAGTGATAGTGTCAGATCTGGAGTTTATAGAGAAAGAAATATTTTTCATTTTGTCAACATTTCCCTCCTTGTAAGTCATTATTTTAAAATATTAAAAAAATAAATAAATAAAATAAAATAAAATATTAAACTTGCTCTTCTTTAGTTGTACTAATAAGTGATCCAGTATGACTTCACCTCACTTGTTTATAATACTATGATATTAGTGGAGTCCAGGCATATTTGAGTTTTCTTCTTTCACTTAAATGAGAATACTGACTATCTAAGACAACTTTGACAGTGTACCCAAAGAAAGAGTATATAACTGAAAGAATGACTACAGGTAAACAAAAAAAAGCTATAAATTTTCAAATTTGCACTTGTACTTGTATCTTTGTAATGGATTTATTTAACTAGTGTGTGTGTGTATGTGTCTGTGTGTGTGTGTGTGTGCATGTATGTGGACAGATGGATAGATAAAAATTTCTGTAATAGGAAAAAAAAGAAATTAACCACATTAACCCATCAGCCTTCCTTCTCTAAAGGAGCTTATAATGATGTTTGAATTCAATTATTTCATCCATGTGAAATAGTTAGAGAAAAATATATATGACATAATAGAAAGCTAAATTTACTATAACAAATAAATGCTAAATTAGTCAAAGAACAGAAATCAATGTTGACTAGAATTATTAGAGAAGACTCAAAAGAAGTAGTCCCTGATTTTTATCCTCCCTGGAACATGCTTTTTATATTCACTTGTCAACCGTTGAAATAACAGCCGCTAATTGTTTAGCATCTATCATACATTGTACAGTTTTTGGTTATAATGACCCTGTTAAACAGGCATCATTATCTATGTTTCATAGTTGGTAAAAATACTTTACCAACTTTACCTCCTTTACTTTAGGCTCAAATGATAAACCTATTCAAGGTCAGTATCCTGTTAGAAATGAAGCCAAGATTTGAACACACAAATGTCTAGCTGTTAAGTTCCCCTGTACTGGACTACTTCCCTGGTACTTTTCAACTCTGGAATCTTAGTTTTCTTGCCAATTAGCAGCAGTCCTTGATACCTTCCCCAACAGTATGTGTCAAAATTTAAAAATATAATATTGCCATAGAACTTCTCCTGAGGGTTCCTCTGTAGTTTGAAACCAAAATTAAAGATTGTGATTGGAGGCTGTAGCCTTTGTATAACTTAATTCTGGCCAAAAATATACCTTAACCAGAATAATTAAGTGTATAGAAAAGTTCTAGGAATTTGAACTTCCCAGAGAAAGAATATAGAGGGGCAGTTAGCTCAGTTAGTACGATTAAAGGCTATTTAATTATTAATTGGAGTAAAAATCAGACATTTAATTATATAGGTAAATCCAGAACATTTATCAATGATAAATTGGTTAAATCTAGAACATTTATTTAAAAACACAGGAGGACAAAAAAGTTATCTTGTCCTATGAAACAGTTATCAATAATTGTTTGGTTAATCCGAAAAAGTTAAAATGGGGACGTATAAAAAGGATATACACATATATTAAGCATATCATTTTATTTTAATGCATTAGATATTTTCTCATTTTCATTTCTCTTAAAAAAATAAGCAGGGCCAAGATCTTTTCAATCCAGCCACTGGAGTTCTAGAATATTTCTTATCTAAACCTAACTATAATATATTGTCTACAACTTCCATTTTTGTTTTTAAAGTGGAGCCACATTTTCAAGGAACATACATAGCAATTGTCTGGGTTTTTATGATTGCCCTGAAGTCATTTCAGTTGTTTCTGTCACACTTAATTTGACAGCAACTGTTTTTCAGTAACTCACCTTTTTATCATATCTTTTGAAAACATTCAACTTAGTTTTCACAGAATCAACCCTCTTTCTTTTCACATTCGTATAGCTCATCGATTTATATAATTTTTATTTACACTTTGAGCCAACACAAATGGGGTAAAGAATGTACAACTGACTCTTAATAAGCACACAACTCAACAGGTGGAGTAGAAGGTTCATAGGCACACAGGAGCACCCCACCCATTACAAAGATTCAGTACTCCTTGGCATTCCTTTGTATATCTCAGAGAGGAAAAGGAGAGAAGAAACTAGTCTAGTGAATCTGTTTGGTGCAAAGAACTTGGTTAAGAGAGTGTAAAAGGTGCCTATGGTCCTACTTTACCAAAGAGGACCTTAATACCTTAATACCAAATGTTCTTTACAAAAATACAATCATTCAGAAGATTCAGCACTTTGTTCTACTATTGACATACAAACAAAAATTTAGCCACAAAACGTAGAGGGAAAAAAGACTATATGATATCTCACCATGCTATGGCCTTCTCTGAGAACTTGGAGATAGAATACAAGCTAAATTCTTCTAAGTCTAATCCTAGATCAGAAGTTCGTTTTTCCTAAAGTAATCATGGTAGTTCTCAGAAAATGATCTTGTAAACATGAGACATTTTGTCAAATAAAGCAATTTAAATATACGGAAATTATCTCAAAAGTCACAGGTTTGATTACATCATTAGAGTGATCCTTTAGTCATGTCACTATTCTGTGATTCAGAATTCTATTTTAAATTCACTATCTCTTATATGTAACATTAAAAAAACACAATATTTATTACTGGTAGTGGATGGGTTTATCTAAATGTACATGCTGCTGCTATGAAAGCAGTTGTGGTGGTACAAAGATAAATATTGAAAGGCAAAAGACAAGAGTTATTAGTGGAAGGATAAGTACGGAATTAATAGAAACTCAAATAAAGGACAGAATTTGTATAGAGCTTATTCAACTATAGGCAAGAAATGAAAAGGATAACACCTGGTTTCTTCTAGGTAGAATTCATGAGAAACTGCAAAGGGTAAGAAAGGAGGCATTGGGTCATTAAACATTAAAAAAAAATGTTTTGGTTACTGAGCTTGAAAGTGACTTTAGGTGTCACTGAATACTTAGTTACAGAATAGTTGAAGTTAGGGCTTCCCTGGTGGCGCAGTGGTTGAGAGTCCGCCTGCCAATGCAGGGGACACGGCTTTGTGCCCCGGTCTGGGAAGATCCCACATGCCGCGGAGCGGCTGGGTCTGTGAGCCATGGCTGCCGAGCCTGCGTGTCCGGAGCCTGTGCTCCGCAACGGGAGAGGCCACAACAGTGAGAGGCCCACACACCACAAAAAAAAAGAATAGTTGAAGTTAAATAGTTACAGAATATTGTTTCTTGGCAGTCAGCATTTAAGGTCAACTTTCTACAACAAAAAGTTAATTTTATTATTGGTTTAGTTTCAGTGTTCCTTCTACATACATGAGTTTGTCTACATGCATGTTCCCAAATGATATTCTTTTTTTGTTTTCTCAAACTTTACCCTTAATTAAATAAGCTGTATTCCTATAATAAGTATCCATGTTAAAGTGCCCGATACTGTTATGATTATTTCATTTATGATTATTTCTTTATGTTATACTTTCCATTTTGTCAATCCCTCCTAAAACTAATTCTTGTGGCAAAATTATCTTAGAATGTATGTACAAGATACACACATAAATATTAGAGCATCATACTAGATCTAAAATGTCTTTCCTAACCCCGTAAGATCACAGAGCACAGGTATCTTTTAAGTTTTAGTTTTCTACAGTGTTTTTTCAGCTCAACTTTCTAGTGTTGTTCGGCTTCAGTGAAGCTTATATGATATTTTAATGAAGGTTATAATGAATTTCTCTCACAGTTAGTGTGATTCTCCTCAGTTGTATGTAGTATATGGGTATATTTTGAAATAGGTGTTTGTAAAGTTCTTCGAAACTATCATAAATTCGTTGCTTGGATGACCTGCTTCTCTACTGCTTGAGGTTTTTGTGTATTTTCTTTTGGTTTCATTGAGGCACAAAAGAATAGTTAGTTGTTGAGAGAACTAGATCTCTCAGGGGGTTAGTAATGAGATACAGAGCCTTTAACCTTTTGGTCACTAGTTCAGATCTGCCCCAGGTCAAGAGTGACAGAAAGTCATTACCATCTATCTGATGGTAGTTCAATAGGCTATGGGAAACAAATTTGTGATTTCAGTACCTAGAGAGAGAGACATGACATAGTCCCACCATATAGTGAGTGAGCACAACATGGTAGTTGTGGTTTTAGTTTGAAGAGAAAAGAGTCATCCAGTCATTGCTAAGTATTTCATTTTCTCTCTGTGAGCTGAGACTCCTCTTGGTGGATTTGTTAATGGAATGTTGTGAGAAAGCTAGGTTTGTGTCCGTGTTTTTTTTGTGATTTGAGGCCATGAGATTCCCATCCAGAGGAATCCCTATCTGTCATTGTCACTAATAGGGTAAAATTCAGCCTCACTAAATTGACTTTTAAAAAGTGATTTCAGTCTCAGATGGTGATTAATTCAAGATTCAAAGTTACATCATTCATGTCTGCTGTTTCTTCAATGCCCTTCTGCATATATTTTTTAAATGTTTCATTTTCCTCTTTAATCATTAATTTTATCTACATTTGGACATATGACTGAACATTTAGAGAGGCCTATTCATTCTTGTGAATCTTTCACATGGGAAATACTGAGTTAACAACCAAGAATAGAAAATTGTAAGGACACTTTGAAGATGGGGAATTCAAAACTGGGCACAGTGCAGAAGGATCATTGCTATAAAGCTAATTGAATTATGTGCATTCATATCAATAAATGAAATCTTTCACCTTCTGCCATCTTTAGGATTTGAGATTATGTGAAGGATTTTATCTATCTAATACCTTTAGTGAACTGTCAGGTTATTAAAACTTTTTGATTTGGGGGTCTCTTCGAAAGGTCTCTTTCTAAAGAGAAAAAAGTCCTATGTTTATACTTGAAAGATGTATAAGATCACAGCATTTTCTTAATACTGGAATATTTACAATTTTATTTTATATTGGGGTCAGTGATTTTCCAAACAAACACACACTGTTGGATTGTTAAAATTTTAAACCTATCTCTCATAACATCTATGATGTGAAAATAAATCCCAAAGAATGGTAGTGACAGTGCCTTTTGTTTAAGATTTCTGTTCTGGCCAAAGATGAACAGTTGCTAAAAAAAATATGACAGTCTGGGATTTTAGAAAACAAACTTAGAAGAAATTATCTATGTCCAAGTCTCTCTTGCTTAGAAGACCTTCAGTGCCAACTTTAAATAAAAGGCACTTATCATCATCATTGCTTAAGATATCACTTTAATTCCACATCTTCAAAGGCATTCTTTTGCCCTGAAATATACCAGTGGTTTCTACAGTATCTGAAGAACTATGATTTGAGAATTAGAAATTTAAATCGCACAGGCTTAATATTAGAGTATTTCCGTTACCCTTTGCAGGTTTTGAGGCAGCTTATTCGACCTTACAGTCTCACCAGGAAGCTAATGGGAAAGCCTTGCAGCAATCTTCACAGGAAAGTTTCCAAATGTCAAGTGTCATCTTTCCAGCTGTTAGATGAATGGGTAGCCAAGAGGCATTTATTTGGGTGTGCAGCCCCTGTGAAATCTGGGTGAGGCAGGAGACAAGGCTATAATTTTGTGCTTAGTTTACCAGCATTGGTATAGTTGCAAATATCTTAGCCAGGCAAAGGACTTCATTTGTGGTTTAATGATTGACAGCCCTCTACAGTCTTCTTCTACTTAGGGAATAAAAATGCCTTTCAAAAAAGGCATCATCAATATGTCATACTAATTTTTGAATCCTCCACTGCTTCAAATAAAAACAGTCTTATCAAGGGAGCTGGTTTCTTCTCTAAACCCTTCTCCAACTGAGAGGAGGTAAGGCTTTTCAAATGACAGCTGTATTAAAATCTTGAGGCCTATTGAAAAAGTGTCCTCTAAGATATATTTCAAACTCTTTAATTCCTGTGTTAAAAGAAAATTGGTGTAAATCTTTGGCCACTGTCAGGTTGAAAAACAATGAATATCAATAAAAAGACAGTTTTAAATCATAATGGATTTAGTTTGAGGTAGTGATAGCCTCCGAAAAATAATATTGAAGTATGTCACGGCTAAATGCTGTTTCCATGCTAAGTTTTTCCACTTGGTCAGGATCACAGTATTGAGATGACTTCAGCCCAATTGCTCATTGGGAAACTGGACCTTTAGACTGAAAAAGAATCAGAAGTGCATGTGATCTAATTTTTATCCCTTTCAATGGGAAGTAGTAAAGTTAAATTTGCTTACAGCTATTGAAAAATAAAGTCCATTTTAAGTGCTTGTAAATAAGCATACAATAAACCCTATAGTGCTATCTATAGAATTTGCCTTTGGTGGTACATTCATGTTAATTTTTGGTGTATTCCCTAGCTAATGTTTAAAGTAATTATTAAGTATCAGAGACAATACTTTTTCTATTAAAAATTTCAATTTTAATAATGTGTAGCTTTTTGTATATGAAGGGGGATTTATTTTTTATATCATCTATATGTTGTAAAAGGAAATCAAGGAAAAACTGAGGAATGAGCCTATATCTAATGGAGCTATCAAAACAAAACTATCTAGTTGGTGATAGGGGAAGAAAATGCCATGACTAATAAGTAATTTTAACGCCTTTTATTGACTTTGTATAAGGTTCCAAACCTTATTAAATGGCAGCATTTGACCTGAAAAGTAATTTAAAATGAAATTGTCTCCATAAAGGCAGAATATTTCCTTACCAATATAGCAGTAGATTGCTACTTCAGGCAGATAACTCAAGATTAGAATGGGTAGAAAAAATAACTCTGAAAATTCTGATCCATGCCATACAGAACCTGATCTCAGCGTGTGCTGATGTTGCATGAAAGAACTTAGCCACTGCACTGTCACTTGGTCCAAATGGGCTATAGATGTCAAGATTTCTATGCCAAATCTTTAACACCTTAATGCCTGGAGCTGTATAGGGCTAAGGACAATATCACAGTAGAACAAAGAACTAAAAATCTTTAGGTTGCTGGGGGAAATTCAAATGCAAAATAACTCAGTTGAAAATTTTAGCTAAAATTTTATTCTCTGCATTCAATGATTTATTAAAGTTGACTCTTAATACAAGTTGTAAAGAATCCGAGTTTGGGATTGATATGTACACATTACTATATTTAAAATAGATAACCAAAAAGGACCTACTGTATAGCACAGGGAACTCTTCTCAATATTCTGTAATAACCTAAATGAGAAAAGAATTTGAAAAAGAATAGATACATGTATATGTATAACTGAATCACATTGCTCTACACCTGAAACTAACACAACACTGTTAATCAACTATACTCCAATATAAAATAAAAATTAAAAAAAAGAAAATTATCCTGATAAGGTGACGTAATGGAAACCTAAAAGTCAAGAGACCTGGGTTCAAGCCTTGACTTAATTATTCATTAATTCTCCCTTCAGACCTTTGGGAATGTCATATTGCCCTTTGGTTATCTCACTAATGGCTCTGAGGCAGCACAATGTACTTATAGAGGTGGAATTCCCAGTTTAAAGACTTGAAACCTGTTAAAGTTTCTGATGTGTTATCTTGTGCCTCACTATTTTCATCCATAAAAAGGACAAAATTATAATTTTTTTATGGTTCTGAAACCCAAATAATACATGTTAAAAATAAAGAATCTAATCTACTGAATACCTGCTACATGCTCATTTCCTTTTTAGGAGCTTAACATTCATGTTACACTGAAAAATTACCTCTGGAGTAACCATTTTTCCCCCATTTTACAAATTAGAAAACCTATGCTGAAGTTGGTTGAGAGAGATATGAATATCATCTGATACAACCCCTTAATACATAGGGCAGGAAGCTGAAGAACAGACTTTGAAAGATTAAATTCAAGTTATAGGAGAATTGAATAATAGAACTATCTTCTGAATGGGCTTTAAAATAAGTATGTTAAAGATCCTCAAAGAGATAAAGACAGCAATAAGATCCACAAAAAAAGAACAGGAGAAATGTAATGCCATCGTTAAGGTGTTGAAACTGTGTGATGGCCATGTTGGGGCTGTAGCCAAGTTTTTTCATCCTCAGCCCTGCTGTTCTTTTCAGTAACTGCATCCTCTTCCTCGTGGTGTTCTTTTGGCTGAACTTTAGCTGAGCTTGTGGAAGGCAGAACGCGTAGGTAAGTTCCTGCTAGTCATCAGAGAACTCTGTACCAGAGTGGGGCTGAGAACAAAGGTACTGGGCTTTTGTAATCCATACAACCACCACTCGAAATGATGTTATTTCATTTTTGGATGACTTAGCATATATTGCATAGTCACTGCCTGCAGGACAACATCCCATGGGAATGTAGCCTTCAATGTGATGTTTTGTCAGTTTTGTTCTCTATGGTATCCTCGATGCCTAGAACAACGCCTGTGTTATAGTAGGTGAGTGGACAACAAACGCCTACCATATGGTAGGTACTTGATAACTCTGGTTGAAAAATTGCATATGCTGAGGATTACAGGGCACATGAGGTTTAGAAAGTAGATTTTACAAATGCACTCGGATCATTGGTGATAAATACTACTTTCAACTGCTAAAACAGGTGGCGGGGTACAGTTAACATGGAAATGGAAGGGTGAAAATGAGCACAACAGTGTTACAGTTTTTCTCGTTTGATTCCCACAACATCCTTCACAATCGTTGTTTTAAAGATGAGACAAATGAGTCTTAAAGAGGCCTAACTGACTTGTTGAGGGTGGCAAAATAACCTCTGAGAGACTGTACTGGTTTTCTCCCTGCATCCTATCCCCACCTTAGCCTATATCAGAGACGTCTCCTCCTAGAAATACAGAGTTAATAGCTTAACACAAAAGCAGGGATTGCCTGATAGGTTGTTGACTTACAATTTTGAGCTTTTTATTCCAAGTCTTAATATTTAACATTGCTGCTGTCACTTTTCTTAAATGTCAGCTTCTGTTATTTACCTTCATCACTCTCACCTTGCTCATACTGACTCCTTTGTACTACATGGATTTGCTGTCAGGCACCACCTTGTGCTGGTCACCAGGCTTTTCTTACACTAGTCATTGACATCTTGTCAGCAGTGTCGCCGCATTTGCTCCTGGGCCTGTGAATATGGCAATTGTTACCTTCCTGACTGACACTTTTGAAAATTTGTCAACATGTTATTTATTATTTGGGAGGGATCCTTGGCTAACAGAAGCCATTTCTTAAAGTACTGTATTATCCTTTTAACCAACCCTTATGCTTGTATGAAGTAGAGGTTCTGTGTAATAGTCTACATGCTGTTTTCTTTTCTACAACTTAATTAGTTAATTTTAAAATTAATTAATTTTATTGAGGTATAGTTGATTTACTATGTTGTATTAGTTTCTGGCATACAGCAAAGTGATTCGTTTATACAAATATGTATATATTCTTTTTTAAAATTCTTTTCCATGATAATTTTTTACAAGATATTGAATATACGTCCCTGTGGTATACAGTAGAGTTTTGTTGTTCATCAATTTTATATATAGTGATTTGTATCTACTAATCCCAAACTCCTAATTTATCCTTGTCCCCCCTTACCCTTTGGAAACCATAAGTTTGTTTTCTATATCTGTGAGTCTGTTTTTGTTCTGTAAATAAGTTCATTTGTATTATTTTTTAGATTCCACATATGTGATATCATATGATATTTGTCTTTCTCTGTCTGACTCCACTCAGTATGACAGTTTCTAGGTCCAGCCATGTTGCTACAAATGGCATTATTTCATTCTTTTTCATGGCTGAGTAATATTCTACTACATATATACTACATCTTCCTTATCCATTCATCTGTGGATGGACATTTAGGTTGCTTACATGTCTTGGCTATTGTAAATAGTGCTTCTATGAACATTAGGGTTCATGTATTTTTTCAAATTGGAGTTTTCTCTGGATATATGTCCAGGAGTGGAATTGCTAGATCATATGATAACTATATTATCAGTTTTTTAAGGAAACTCCATATGGGTTTCCACAGTGGCTGACCAATTTACATTCCCACCAAGAGTGTAGGAGTGTTCCTTTTTCTCCATACCCTCTCCAGCATTTTTTTTTTGTAGACTTTTTAATGGCCATTCTGACCAATGTGAGATGATAACTTCTTATAGTTTTGATTTGCATTTCTTTAATAATTAACGTTGAGAAATTACCTATTGGCCATCTGGATGTCTTTTTTGGAGAAATGTCTGTTTAGGTCCTCTGCCCAGTTTTTGATTGGGTTTATTTTTTTGTTGTTATTGAGCTGTATGAGCTGTTTGTATATTTTGGGAATGAATCCCTTGACAGTCTCATTGTGAGCTGTATGAGCTGTTTGTATATTTTGGGAATTAATCCCTTGACAGTCTTATCGTTTGCAAATATTTTTTTGCATTTCATAGGTTGTCTTTTTGTTTTATGGTTTCCTTTGCTGTGCAAAAGCTTATAAGTTTGATTAGGTCCCACTTGTTTATTTTTGCTTTTATTTCTATTGCCTTGGGAGACTGATACATTCTGTTTTCTTAATGGATGATATTATACTTAGTAGAAGGTAGAAACCAATGTTATTGCTGTAGCTGAATTGATAAATTGGGCCATGCATTTCAAAGTCATGAAAAGGGTATACCAAAACTCTGTTGATACACACATGACCCTTTGCTCACCTCCTTCGGGTATCTGCTCAGGTGTTACTTTATTAAAGAAGCCTCTGTGTGTACCAAATGGAAAACTTCCCTGACCCCAGCCATACTATTCCTTAACCCACATATTCTGCATTCTGTTTCTGAGGAAAAACCACTTTAAAACACAATATTTTGGGTCCCTGGACTTAATACCAACATGTGTGTGTAGAGGGGGAGTGGTTCTGTACACCACCAAGCAATGCTCAGGACACCAATTGGGTATCCTACAATTTAACTCAATTCTGACACTATGTACCTGGGGATAAGTGTCATATCCCACAGGGAAGAGGTCAATCCCACAAGACTGACACCTTCCTCCCTTCTACCACTTCAGATACCAGTCACCAAGCCCAGGTTATCACATGTGTTTCTGACTAATAGGCTATAGGAGGTTCCAGCGACCCCCCTCTATCTTAGGATGCCAGTCACAAGAGCAGGTTGTTATCTGTACTTCTGACAGGCTGTAAATCAGATGTTTCCATGATCCACTCCTTGGGTTCAATTAATTTCCTAGAGTGTCATAGAAGTCAGAGAAACATTTTACTTACTAGATCACTGGTTTATAATAAAAGGATATAACTCAGGAATAGTCAGATGGAAGAATTATTATATTGGGCAAGATATGGAAAAAGGGCACGGAGTTTCCATGCCTTCACCAGGCACACCACTCTCACCCAAATCTGGTATTCCTACCTTGGAAGCTCTCCACATCCTGTTCTTTTGGATTTTTATAGAGGCTTCATTACCTAGATATGATTGATTAAATCATTGGCCATTGGCGATTGATTGAACCTCCAGCCCCTCTCCCCTCCACTGAGGTCAGGGAGACAGGTGGGTGGGGCTGAAAGTTCCAACTTACCACAAGGTTGATTCTCCTGGCAACCAGCCCCCATCCTTTGGTTCTTTCCAAAAGTCACCTCATTGACACAGCAAAAGACACTTCCATTGTTTTCATCTTTGAGGAAAGTCCAAGAGTTTTAGGAGCAATGTGCCAGAAAACAGGACAAAGACCAAATATATACCTTTCATTATGAATCACACTATCTCACACACACACACACACACACACACACACAGAGATACATTAATCTATGTTTGTGTTTGTGTCCCATGCCCTAGCCCCCATCTCTTTGTATAAGATCCATGAAACTAGAAAGTGTAATTTGTTTACTGCTGTGTCCCTAGACCTGGTCACAATGTCTACCATATAGTAAGCACTTTGTAAATATTGTTGAAAAATTGAATATGCCTAGGAAACATTTTAGGTCATGGGACACATGAGATTTAGGAAGCATGTTTTACAAGTTCACTTGACGCATTGGTGATTCTACATTGGGTTGCTCTATTATTCAGCTCAGGCCACCATAACAATATACCATGAAGTGGGTAGCTTAAACACCAGAAATTTATTTTCTCACAGTTCTGGAGGCTAGAAGTCTGAGATCAGGGTGCCACCATGATCGGGTTCTGGTGAGGGTTCTCCTGGCTTGTAGGTGGCCACCTTCTTGCTGTGTACTCACATGGTGGAGAGTGAGCTAGAAAGAGAGAGAGAGAGAGAGAGAGAGAGAGAGAGAAACAGAGGGGGAGAGAGGAGCGCAAGTGAGCTGTGAGCTAGCTCTCCGGTGTCTCTTCCTATAAGGGCACTAATTCCATCATGAGGGCCTGACCTTCATGACCTCACGTCCTCATCTTAACCTAAGTAACCCTCAAAAGCCCAGTCTCTAAATGCCATCACCTTGGGGGTTAGGGCTTCAATATATGAATTTGGGGAGAACACAGTTCAGTCCATAGCAGTTGCCAAAAGTGCTGGTACTTGGAAATGGGAGTAAAGTTTTACATGGAAACTGAAGAATTAAAGAAAAAAAAAAAAAAAAACATGCCAGGTAGAGAGAAGAGTACATGCAGACCCCCAGGGAAAGATAGAGTTTGGTGGAAATCACATGTGACTGATATGTATATTTATATAGAGAGTGGAATAAGGTAAGTTTGGATAGGGACACAGGACCAAATCATGAAGGATCTTGTAGACTATAATAAAGAGTTTGAATATTAACAAAATGCAATGAGAAGCCAATGAAAATTTTTAAACAAATTTATGTATTTAAAAGGCTATTCTGGTGCAAAGTAAAGAGTGGATTTCAGTAGGAGGCAAGGAAAATGGGGAAACTGGGGAAACCAGTAAGAAATAGTCCCAGTAAGAGATAATGGTGGCAGTGAAAATGGATGGAAGTGCTTGGATTCATATATTTTGGAGACACTGTCATTAGATTTGCTGGTGGAAGAGAAATGGGGAATGAGAGAGAACAGTATCAAGAATGATTCACAGATTTTTGGCTTAAGCTGGATAAATGGCAGTGTCATAATAAAGTAAATGGGAAAAACTAAGGGAGGAATGGTTTTTTTATTGAAGAACAGAGGAATGTTTGCATGATACTACTTTAAGCTGCTTAACAGCTGGTAGTTAGGGGTGAAGATAGGGTTTAGATGGAGAAAAAGATCACATTGATTTGAGTTAATATCATTTAATTTTGTAGCCTTATTTTGTGTTCAGGTTACAAATATCTTATTAAAAGCAATGTGAATATAGTCCTTTAAATAAGTGAATAAAATGGGATCATTATTTTTTAGAAACTTTTTTATAGACTCATATCTTTCTAAAATTTTCATTATAAATAATAATTTCTCAAAATGGAGAAATGAAATCTGATTTTATGTTATAATTATAATCACTGTACCTAGGCTTTTCCATCATGGAAACAGCTAATCCAAATTAATTTCTGCCTTGTAAGTTTTTTTCCCTCGGATATTTCTTCAAAGGGCAAAGTAACTGAGCTGGAGTTAATTAATGCATTAATCCAACCTATGAATTAATCCAGCTGTAAGTAGCTGCACAATGTTATTTATTCTTTGCCTTAAAATAATCTCAGAATGGATGCTTCTAGAACAGCTGTACCCCAAGATAGGGACCATTATAGTTATATCACAATGAAATATAAATAAAATGAGTAAGTGAAAGCTGTTTGAGGATTTTAAATTGGAAGCAACATAGTGATAGTTATTTTCCCTTCTTCAATCAAACATAACACTACCAATAGTCTTGCTTTTAACAGTGCTTTCTTAAAAAAAATCATTCTACTAAAGCAAATTAGGAAAAAAGTGAAATTGGGATACATAATTATGATGTGATTTGCTTTTCCCTCAACAGAATAACAATTATATATGAAAATTTCTCTGTCTGTGATTCCATGACCCAGCCAGGTATAATAGAAGAATACCAGTGATAAAGAGTAATAATAAAATAATAGGTCATTGTAGTGTAGCATTGTACTTGTTTTTATTTCTATTCTCAAATGAAAGGCATTATGATTGATTATCTCATTAATATCTGACTGGTATATACTTCTCTTTTTTTTTTTTTTTTTTTTAATTTGGACCTTAGGTATAAGAGTCTGTTCGCCAGTGGGTTTTTTAAAATTAATTAATTAATTAATTTTATTTTTGGCTGCGTTACGTCTTCATTGTTGTGCACAGGCTTTCTCTAGTTGCCGTGAGCGGGGGCTACTCTTTGTGGCGGTGCGTGGGGTTCCCATTGTGGTGGCTTCTCTTGTTGTGGAGCATGGGCTCCAGGCACACAGGCTCCAGGCACATGGGCTTCAGTAGTTGTGGCATGCGGGCTCAGTAGTTGTGACTCACGGGCTCTAGAGTGCAGGTTCAGTAGTTCTAGTAAGCACGGGCTTAGTTGCTCTGCGGCATGTGGGATCTTCCCGGACCAGGGCTCAAACCCATCTCCCCTGCGTTGGCAGGCAGATTCTTAACCACTGCACCACCAGGGAAGCCCTACTTTTTATTTTTGATAATAGATTTTAAAGTGCATGTGTACATGTGTTGTGTGTGTGTGTGTTTAATCAAACCATCATGAATAATTTTTAAGTCAGTTTCCTATTTTGAGGGCATTAATACTTTAGAAAAACAATGTTTATGTAAATAGGGGCAACTTGATATAATGTAGTAAGGGAAAGCTCTGAATTCAGATCTTGCTCTACCACGTATTAGCTGCTTATCTTTGGACAAGTAATTTACTTTCTTTGAACCTCACTTTTCTCATCTTCAATAGGAGAATGGTGCCTAACTTGAAGAGTTGTGATCAAAAAGAGAGAATAAGTACAAAACACTTATCACTGGGCCCAGCATAAGTATTATTTGCAAATAGACAAGTATCTTGTTCATTTTGGGAATAAAGTAAGTGACCTATTTTTACAGTGGGCCTTAATATTTGGAAAATGTATTGATGGTTGTCAGAACTAATGCCTTTTAAGCAGTTAAGCACTTTTTAGAGTATGTGCCCAGCTTATATGAAAAATGTAGACATTTAAGATGATGGTGGCTAAACCTGGATGTCTCACTTGAGAATAAGAATTAGGAGAACCGTTAATACGGCTAAAGAAATGATTTTCAAGCTTGGATGCACAGTGCAATCTCCTGGAGAGATTTTTAAAAATTACAGTGCTTGAGTCCTACTCAGAGCAATTCTGATGTAATTAGCATGGAGTCTCTCTTGCCAAAACATCAGAATTTTAAAAAAACTCTCCAAATGTTTTAAAATGTAGAGTTAAAAATGTCTGGGCTAGACCTATAAAATATCAACCATTCTGGATAATGAAGCAGAGGAAGTCAATTTGCAGAGACAGAATAAACCTAGATGCACACAGAAGAGAGAGCAAGAGACAGCTCCTATGGCTTTCCATGAGGATTCCCAGCTCTTCCTGGATTGGATGCCTTGCTGTTTTCCTGCTGTTACATGAGATACTTCTATACCCTCATAATAATCTTTTGAACCTAGTTTCTGTTACCTGGAACCAAAGGAGTCCATTTGAATCTGGAAGTTAAAAGTCATGGAGGGCCGAAAAATGTGTTATTTTAAGCTGGATCCTAGCAAAATTGTGAGGTGAATTTTTACGTCACTTTGTGTGACTGAATTATAGAATGCCTGTATTTACATAAGGAACTTGATTGCCTAGAACAGTTATTTACCATTCCTACTAGATGGCTCTTTTGAGAGGCTTTGCTAATAAATTCAGTAGTCTTCCAGAGGTAAGAGTCGAATGTTACTGTACATTAAAATAATAGAATATTGGACTTTTTAAATATCTGGAATACAGTTAATGATTATTTCATCTAAACTGATTATCATCTTATGGGAACTGATGTAAAAAAGAGGCTAAGTACCCATGGACAGTAGTCTGATGCATTCAACAAATATTTTAAGCATCTTTCTGTTAAGTCTTATGCTTGGTGCTGAAAGTAAATTAGATGGGAGACACATACATGTAAGCAACCAAGTACAGAGTATGATAAGGGAACAAGTGAGCTTGTGGATAGCTGGGGAAGTTTCCTGGTGGAGATGACAGCAAGACTGACTCTTGCAGGATTAGTTGGAATTTTCAGAGCAGAAAAGCCAGGCAGGAGGTAACATTTTAGGAAAAATAAAAAGTCATAATGCATAGATGCATTAATGACATTGTTTTGTTTGAGAAATTATAAGTGGTTTAATAAACTGAAGCATAAGATGTTGTGAGGGAATGGTAGTAGATGAGATTAGAAAGGATGAAAGATGTGATTAGAAAGTGTAGGGAAAGGGAAGAGCCCAGATCACAACTGGGGTTATATAGTGCTGAAGAGATTATGCTGTATTCTGCAGGTAGTGAAGCTCCTCGAAGGATTTTGTAGATGGAAATGAAATGAGAACATTTAAGTGTAACTCATATAAATTTGGGAACGCTCATGGTCTATGCATGTCATCGAGTTATTTTTTTTAGATTGAATTGTAAGTAACTAAAATCTTTTCTCAGTCTCCCCTTAAAAATTCTGAGGGGGAAAAAGGAAATTTTTACAAAAGTCATCTTTAGACATCTCTCTCATTCTCAATATCTCATGTGACTGACAATGGCTTTTATAAAAGAAGTGTTACTTTTTATTTTTACTCTCTAAAAATCTGCTGAATATTTAGTTTTTCCTTAATCTCTATTTTTACCCTTGCCCTGCATCCTGATCTCAGTTCTTTATCACTTCACTCTTTTGATTCTGTAGTTTTCTTTTGGTTTCTATTAAGTGCATTTTGAACAACCAGAGAGATTGTGGTGATGTCCAGATTATAAGTTGATTCCTGAATTAGAGAGTGGAGAGAAGGGGGAAATTTTTTAAAATTCAAGTTCCTGTATTTAACCCTTTTAACTACTTTAGCAGACTCCTCAGTTTCAGAAAATAGAAGGTAAATGAGATATCCAACAAAGGACAATGAGAATGTCGAAAAGCATTGTGCATTAAAAATAATTATAAAGATATAAATAATGAGAGTTGCCTTATGGGAAAGTGATTTTATTTATCTTTGTCTCTACAAGGGGCAGATTTGCCTTTAAGAGTAAGTATTTTATATATAATATGGTATAATGTAATCTAAACATATATTTTGCAAATATTTCAAATTCTAATGGAGATACTAATTTGAATAGGTTATAGTCTCTGCCTTCAAGGAGCTTATGCTCTGTTTGAAGAGAAAATCAACATGTACTGCACAGTATGATGACTACTGAGGTACAGCCATATTTTAAATGATAAAATATCAAAGAAAAGAGTCAGCTACTTTAGACAACTATATGAAGTCTATTAAGGAAATGCCCCAGGAAGCATATTCTTGCATGAATGAGTTGAGTTTGGAAGGATGATTAGGAGCTTGATGGGTGAAGAAAGTGTTAGGTTATATTTCAGGCTAGTCGGAATACCTAAGATAATGCATGGAGACAAGTGGCAGTGTGATGAATGATCTGTGGTTTTAATTTTGTGTTCAATTGGTTGGTGGGTAGTTTTATTTACATTTTTCTGTATGTAAGCTCCAGAGACCTTGTCTGTTTTGTTCATCACTAATTTTTTCACTTATTACAGGATAATCACTCTTCTATGTCAATACATTATTTTTTTCTGTGTCATTCCTGATGCCAGTATAACATTCTTTGTACAGTTGCATCATTGGGGAGCTAGTCCTCATTATTCAACATCTAGGTTTTTTCTTACATTCATTGCTTACTAACACTATCAGATGACTGGAAAAATAATACAGTCTGAAACTGAAAATCTGAATAACATATTCTTTAGAAGGGAATGTACGATGAGGTACATTTTGAAGGAGTTGAGTTTGAATTAACGACAAAGCATCCACATCCAAAGGTCTTGAAGTCTCTTGGAAATCTGAATTTGGAGGTTGCAATTTGGATTTCGGAGGAACTAGCCTTGTGGTGAGAGCTGAAATCTGAGATGCTTAAGTTCCCTGAGCAAGGGTGCAGAGGGGAACAAGCTTTTAAATTTCAGAAAATGAAGCGTACATTAAGGCTTGAGTATAGTGTGAGGTTGACCAGACTGGTTTGCTGTAGCACCACACTGTGGTAAAAAGGCACAAAGACAAAACCAAAAAATAGCCCTGTATGTACAATATGAAAAAAACTGCCTATTACAACTAAAGATTTTAGGTTATGTCATATCTGCATATACATCAGTAGTAGTTTTGTCAATAAAATAAAATATACATTTTTATAAGAAAGTATACTGCTCATTTGACATTTGTGTGTATATTGATTTTTTTGTTATTTGTTTTGTTTTTTGCTTTTCGATTTTGTTTTGAAGCCTAAGGAAAATCTTGCAGAGTTTGGCCACATCATTCCCTTTCTAAATATTAAGGCAGCAGCCTTCTTAAGAATTCCAAAGCAATGCTTTATGTATTTAAAACTACGTAAATTAAGAAATGCAAGTTAAACTACACATATATATCTACGTCCTTGGGCTATTGTCTAATGCTATATAGCTATAATTATTGAAAAACGAAAATTCATCTGTGAGATTGAAGAGATTAGTTATTTCAATACAAAGCCATGAAAAAAGGAGAAAATGTGGAGTCATTCACCTCACCTAATAATAAACATGGAAACATAAGTATTTCTGCTATCATCATCAGATCAAAGATTGCCCAAAGTTTCTAAGGCTCCTCAAACATGGAAGGGGCTTCTAAAATTTCCCTGGTGTTAACCAAATTGTGGTGTCAGGAAATTCTTCCATAGTCTAACCTTGAAGTTCCTTGATTCAATTTAAGTTATGATTATTCAGAGCTAAGAAAATCTCACTGAAGGTGTTTATTTCCTCACCTATCCCTGTACATACTCACACAGACACAGACACACACCTCAAATTAACATGACTCAGATTATCCCTCACTTCCTTATATTATACATTATAACTTTTGTCTTTGCTAATAATCCTTTTAATAGTATTGCCACCCACGTGAGAACAGAAGACATTATGCTCACAATAGGACTGCACAACATCCAGAAATGTCCCATGAAACCCAGAACATTGTTGGCAGAAGATGCCTGCCACAGCTGAAGGCTAGATACCATCAGGTACTCTTTGCAGGCACCAGAGACACATTAGTCTTTCAATTGACAAGTTTGATGCCTTTTTACCTATTACGTGAACTTAACTTTGCATTATAAATGGTGGAGGTCTAGAAATAATTTTTATGCAGGTCATGGCAATCTTTATCTACATAAGACACACTCCTGTAAAATTAAAGTTCTGCTCAAACAACTTTTGAGTGATGATTCACAAGAGAAAAGAGTTCTAACTTACAATTAACTAGACCTGTCCATTCAGTAACCACTTTGGCTAAGAAAATTCATCCTCTTTATATTTGCCAGTATTATTTGTCTTTCGGAGATAAACAGAGAGAAAGGAAAGGAGGAAGAGAAGGAGAGAGACAGATACTTTTTTTTTTTTAACATTTTTATTGGAGTCTAATTGCTTTACAATGGTGTGTTAGTTTCTGCTTTATAACGAAGTGAGTCAGTTATACATATACATATATCCCCATATCTCTTCCCTCTTGCATCTCCCTCCCTCCCACACTGCCTAGCCCACCCTTCTAGCTGGTTACAAAGCACTGAGCTGATCTCCCTGTGCTATGCGATTGCTTCCCACAAGCTATCTATTTTACATTTGGTAGTATATATATGCCCATATATACACTACCATTCTGTCACTTTGTCCCAGCTTACCCTTGCCCCTCCACATGTCCTCAAGTCCATCCTCTAGTAGGTCTGCGTCGTTATTCCCGTCTTGCCCCTAGGTTCTTCATGACCATTTTTTTTTTAGATTCCATATATATGTTAGCATGCGGTATTTGTTTTTCTCTTTCTTGACTTACTTCACTCTGTATGACAGACTCTAGGTCCATCCACCTCACTACAAATAACTCAATTTTGTTTCCTTTTATGGCTGAGTAATATTCCATTGTATGTACGTGCCACATCTTCTTTATCCATTCATCTGTCGATGGGCACTTAGGTTGCTTCCAAGTCCTGGCTATTGTAAACAGAGCTGCAATGAACATTGTGGTACACGAATCTTTTTAAATTACAGTTTTCTCAGGGTATATGCGCAGTAGTGGGATTGCTGGGTCGTATGGTAGTTCTATTTGTAGTTTTTTAAGGAACCTCCATGCTGTTCTCCATAGTGGCTGTATCAATTTACATTCCCACCAACAGTGTATGAGGGTTCCCTTTTCTCCACACCCTCTCCAGCATTTATTGTTTGTAGATTTTTTCATGAGAGCCATTCTGACCGGTGTGAAATGATATCACATTGTAGTTTTGATTTGCATTTCTCTAATGATTAATGATGTTGAGCATTCTTTCATGTGTTTGTTGGCAATGTGTATATCGTTGCTGGAGAAATGTCTATTTAGGTCTTCTGCCCATTTTTGGACTGGGTTGTTTGTTTTTTTTGATATTGAGCTGTATGAGCTGCTTGTAAATTTTGGAGATTAATCTGTTGTCAGTTGCTTCAATTGCTAATATTTTGTCCCATTCTGAGGGTTGTCTTTTCATCTTGTTTATGGTTTCCTTTGCTGTGTAAAAGCTTTTAAGTTTCATTAGGTCCCATTTGTTTATTTTTATTTCCATTTCTCTAGGAGGTGGGTCAAAAAGGATCTTGCTGTGATTTATGTCATAGATTGTTCTGCCTATGTTTTCCTCTAAGAGTTTGATATTTTCTGGCCTTACATATAGGTCCTTAATCCATTTTGAGTTTATTTTTGTGTGTGCTGTTAGGGAGTGTTCTAATTTCTTTATTTTTACATGTACCTGTCCAGTTTTCCCAGCACCACTTTTAGAAAAGGCTGTCTTTTCTCCATTCTATATTCTTGCCTCCTTTATCAAAGATAAGGTGACTATATGTGCGTGGGTTTATCCCTGAGCTTTCTATCTTGTTCCATGGATCTATATTTCTGTTTTTGTGCCAGTACCATACTGTCTTGATTACTGTAGCTTTGTAGTGTAGTCTGAAATCAGGGAGCCTGATTCCTCCAGCCCCGTTTTTCATTCTCAAGATTGCTTTTTCTATTCGGGGTCTTTTGTGTTTCCATACAAATTGTGAATTTTTTTGTTCTAGTTCTGTGAAAAATGCCAGTGGTAGTTTGATAGGGATTGCATTGAATCTGTAGATTGCTTTGGTTAGTAGAGTCATTTTCACAATGTTCATTCTTCCAATGCAACAACATGGTATATCTCACCATCTATTTGTATCATCTTTAATTTCTTTCATCAGTGTCTTATAATTTTCTGCATACGGATCTTTTGTCTCTTTAGGTAGGTTTAGTCCTAGGTATTTTATTCTTTTTACTGCAGTTGTAAATGGTAGTGTTTCCTAAATTTCTCTTTCAGATTTTTCATCATTAGTATATAGGAATGCCAGAGATTTCTGTGCATTAATTTTGTATCCTGCTACTTTACCAAATTCACTGATTACCTCTAGTAGTTTTCTGGTAACATGTTTAGGATTCTGTATGTATAGTATCATGTCATCTGCAAACAGTGACAGCTTTATTTTCTTTTCCAATTTGGATTCCTCTTATTTCTTTTTCGTCTCTGATTGCTGTGGCTAAAACTTCCAAAACTATGTTGAATAATAGTGGTGAGAGTGGGCAACCTTGTCTTCTTCCTGAACTAAGTGGAAATAGTTTCAGTTTTTCACCTTTGAGGACGATGTTGGCTGTGGGTTTGTCATATATGGCCTTTATTATGTTGAGATATGTTCACTCTGTGCCTACTTTCTGGAGGTTTTTTGTCATAAATAGGTGCTGAATTTTGTCGAAAGCTTTCTCTGCATCTATTGAGATGATCATATAGTTTTTCTCCTTCAATT
Source organism: Delphinapterus leucas (assembly GCF_059928025.1). Taxonomy (NCBI): domain Eukaryota; kingdom Metazoa; phylum Chordata; class Mammalia; order Artiodactyla; family Monodontidae; genus Delphinapterus; species Delphinapterus leucas. The sequence goes on from NC_143129.1 coordinate 104,846,548, forward strand.
TGTTAATATGGTGTGTCACGTTGATTGATTTCTGTATATTGAAGAATCCTTGCATTCCTGGGATGAACCCCACTTGATCATGGTGTATGGTCCTTTTAATGTGCTGTTGGATTCTGTTTGCTAGTATTTTGTTGAGGATTTTTGCATCTAAGTTCATCAGTGATATTGGCCTGTAGTTTTCTTTTTTTGTGACATCTTTGTCTGGTTTTGGTATCAGGGTGATGGTGGCCTCGTAGAATGAGTTTAGGAGTGTTCCTCCCTCTGCTATATTTTGGAAGAGTTTGAGAAGGATAGGTGTTAGCTCTTCTCTAAAGGTTTGATAGAATTCGCCTGTGAAGCCATCTGATCCTGGGTTTTTGTTTGTTGGAAGATTTTTAATCACAGTTTCAATTTCAGTGCTTGTGATTGGTCTGTTTATATTTTCTACTTCTTCCTGGTTCAGTCTCGGAAGGTTGTGCTTTTCTAAGAATTTGTCCAATTTCTTCCAGGTTGTCCATTTTATTGTCATATAGTTGCTTGTAGTAATCTCTCATGATCCTTTGTATTTCTGCAGTGTCAGTTGTTACTTCTCCTTTTTCATTTCTAATTCTGTTGATTTGAGTCTTCTCCATTTTTTTCTTGTTGAGTCTGGCTAATGGTTTATCAGTTTTGTTTATCTTCTCAAAAAATCAGCTTTTAGTTTTATTGATTTTTGCTATCATTTCCTTCATTTCTTTTTCATTTATTTCTGATCTGATCTTGATGATTTCTTTCCTTCTGCTAATTTTGGAGTTTTTTTGTTCTTCTTACTCTAATTGCTTTAGGTGTAAGGTTAGGTTGTTTATTTGAGATGTTTCTTGTTTCTTAAGGTAGGATTGTATTGATATAGATTTCCCTATTAGAACTGCTTTTGCTGCATCCCACTGGTTTTGAGTCGTCCTGTTTTCATTGTCATTTGTTTCTAGGTATTTTTTGATTTCCTCTTTGATTTCTTCAGTGATTTCTTGGTTATTAAGTAGTGTATTGTTTAGCCTCCTGTGTTTGTATTTTTTCAGATTTTTCCTGTAATTGATATCTAGTCTCATAGCATTGTGGTCAGAAATGATATTTGATACGATTTCAATTTTCTTAAATTTAACAAGGCTTGATTTGTGACCCAGGATATGATCTATCCTGGAGAATGTTCCATGAGGACTTGAGAAGAAAGTGTATTCTGTTTTTTTTGGATGTAATGTCCTATAAATATCAATTCAGTCTATCTTGTTTAATGTAGCATTTAAAGCTTGTGTTTCCTTATTTATTTTCATTTTGGATGGTCTGTCCATTGGTGAAAGTGGGGTGTTAAAGTCCCCTACTGTGATTGTGTTACTGTCGATTTCCCCTTTCATGGCTGTTAGTGTTTGCCTTATGTATTGAGGTGCTCCTATGTTGGGTGCATAAATATTTACAATTGTTATATCTTCTTCTTGGATTGGTCCCTTGATCATTATGTAGCATCATTCTTTGTCTCTTGTAATAGTTTTTGCTTTAGAGTCTATTTTGTCTGATATGAGAATTGCTACTCCAGCTTTGTTTTGATTTCCATTTGCATGGAATATCTTTTTCCATCCCCTCACTTTGTATGTGTCCCTAGGTTTGAAGTGGGTCTCTTGTAGATAGCGTATATACAGCTCTGGTTTTTGTATCTCTTCAGCCAGTCTATGTGTTTTGGTTAGAGCATTTAATCCATTTACATTTAAGGTAATTATTGATATGAATGTTCCTGTTACCATTTTCTTCTTGTTTTGGGTTTGTTATTGTAGGTCTTTTCCTTCTCTTGTGTTTCCTGCCTGGAAAAGTTCCTTTAGCATTTGTTTTAAAACTGGCTTGGTTGTGCTGAATTCTCTTATCTTTTTCTTGTCTTTAAGGTTTTTAATTTCTCCATCAACTCTGAATGAGATCCTTGTTGGATATAGTAATCTTGGTTGTAGGTTTTTCCCTTTCATCACTTTAAATACGTCCTGCCACTCCCTTCTGGCTTGCAGCGTTTCTGCTGAAAGATCAGCTGTTAACCTTATGGGGATTCCCTTGTATGTTATTTGTTTTTTTTTCCCTTGCTTCTTTTAATATTTTTTCTTTGTATTCAATTTTTGATAGTTTGATTAATATGTGTCTTGAAGGTGTACTTCTCCTTGGATTTATCATGTATGGGACTCTCTGTCCTTCCTGGACTTACTTGATTAACTATTTCCTTTCACATATTAGGGAATTTTTCGACTATAATCTCTTCAAATATTTTCTCAGTCTCTTTCTTTTTCTCTTCTTCTTCTGGGACCCCTATAATTCGAATGTTGGTGTGTTTAATATTGTCCCAGAGTTCTCTGATACTGTCCTCAATTCTTTTTATTTTTTTTTTTCTTTATTCTGCTCTGCAGTAGTTATTTCCACTATTTTATCTTCTAGGTCACTTATCCGTTTTTCTGCCTCGGTTGTTCTGCTATTGATCCCTTCTAGAGAATTTTTAATTTCATTTATTGTGTTGCTCATGATTGTTTGTTTGCTCTTTAGTTCTTCTAGATCTTGTTATCGTTTCTTCTATTTTCTCCAGTCTATTTCCAAGATTTTGGAGCATATTTCCTATCATTATTCTGAATTCTTTTTCAGGTACACTGCCTATTACCTCTTCATTTGTTAGGTCTGGTGGGTTTTTACCTTGTTCCTTCATCTGCTATGTGTTTCTTTGTTTTCTCATTTTGCATAACTTACTGTGTTTGAGGTCTCCTTCTTTCAGGCTGCAGGTTTGTAGTTCCCATTTGTTTTGGTGTCTGCCCCCAGTGGCTAAGGTTGGTTCAGTAGGTTTAGGCTTCCTGGTGGAGGGGACCAATGCCTGTGTCCTGGTCGATGAGGCTGGATCTTGTCTTTCTGGTGGGCACGTCCACATCTGGTGGTGTGTTTTGGTGTGTCTATGGCTTTATTATTATTTTAGGCAGTCTCTCTGCTAATGGGTGGGGTTATGTTCCTGTTTTGCTAGTTGTTTGGCATAGGGTGTCCAGCACTGTAGCTTGCTGATCGTTGAGTGGAACTGTGTCTTGGTGTTGAGATGGAGATCTCTGGGAGATTTTTGCCATTTGATATTACGTGGAGCTGGGAGGTCTCTGGTGGACCAATGTGCTGAACTTGGCTCTCCCACCTCAGAGGCACAGCCCTGAGGCCTGGCTGGATCACCAAGAGCCTGTCATCCACACAGCTCAGAATAAAAGGCAGAAAGAAAAAGATTTAAAAAATATAGTATAATAAAAAACAAAAAATAGTTACAAAAAGTATGTTAATGTAATTAAAAAAAGAAAGAAAGAACAACCAAACCAAAAAACAAAATCACCAGTGATAACAAATGCTGAAAAGTATTACAAAAAAAAAAAAAGTGGACAGACAGAACCCTAGGATAAATGGTAAAAGCAAAGCTATACAGACAAAATCACACACAGAAACATACGCATACACCCTCACAAAAAGAGAAATAGGGAAAAAAAATATATATATTGTTGCTCCCAAAGTCCACCTCCTCAATTTGGGATGATTCATTGTCTATTCAGGTATTCCAGAGACGCAGGGTACGTCAAGTAGATTGTGGAGATTAATCCGCTGCTTCTGAGGCTGCTGGGAGAGATTTCCCTTTCTCTTCTTTGTTCACACAGCTCCCGGGGTTCAGCTTTGGATTCGCCCCCCCCCCCCACACTTGTAGGTCGCCTGAGGGCATCTGTTCTTTACTCAGAAAGGATGGGGTTAAAGGAGCAGCTGCTTCGGGGGCTCTGGCTCACTCAGGCCGGGGGGAAGGAGGGGTGCGGATGTGGGGTGAGCCTGTGGTGGCAGAGGCCGGCATAACGTTACACCAGCCTGAGGCACCCCATGTGTTCTCTCGGGGAAGTTGTCCTTGGCAGTGGTGGGCTGCACAGGCTCCCGGGAGGGAGGTGTGGATAGTGACCTGTGCTCGCACACAGGCTTCTTGGTGGCGGCAGCAGTGGCTTTAGCGTCTCATGCCTGTCTTTGGGGTACGCTCTGATAGCCGCAGCTCGCGCCCGTCTCTGGGGCTCCTTTAAGCCGTGCTCTTAATCCCCTCTCCTCGCGCACCAGGAAACAAAGAGGGAAGAAAAAGTCTCTTGCCTCTTCGGCAGGTCCAGACTTTTCCCCGGACTCGCTTCCGGCCAGCCATGGCGCACTAACCCCCTGCAGGCTGTGTTCACGCCACCAACCCCAGTCCTCTCCCTGCGCTCCGACAGAAGCCTGAGCCTCAGCTCACAGACCCGCCAGCCCCGGCGGGTGAGCAGACAAACCTCTCGGGCTGGTGAGTGCTGGTCGGCACCGATCCTCTGTGCGGGAATCTCACCACTTTGCCGCCTGCACCCCTGTTGCTGTGCTATCCTCCGCGGTTCTGAGCTTCCCCCTCTGCCACCTGCTGTCTCCGCCCGCGAAGGGGCTTCCTATTGTGTGGAAACCTTTCCTCCTTCACAGCTCCCTCCCACTGGTGCAGGTCCGGTCCCTATTCTTTTGTCTCTGTTTTTTCTTTTTTCATTTGCCCTACCCAGGTATGTGGGGTGTTTCTTGCCTTTTGGGAGGTGTGAGGCCTTTTACCAGCGTTCAGTAGGTGTTCTGTAGGAGTTGTTCCACATGTAGATGTATTTCTGATGTATTTGTGGGGAGGAAGGTGATCTCCACGTCTTACCCTTCCGCCATCTTGAAGCTCCTCAGAGACAGAGACATTTTACAAACAAAAGACCTGATGAAATGTTCAATAACCTCTGCAATCAGAGAGACAACATTTAGCAAGCACCTACTGTGTTTCAGTGGGCCATGCGCTTTGTAAAGCATTTTTTGTTTGAATCTTTCCAGTAATGCAAAGTTGCTTTTAACTATGTTCATTTAACAAAGGTAGTTTTACAGTTTTGAGAGATTACAGTTGAAATTTCTATGCTGTTTGGTACCTGTTTGGTTTCTGAAGAAAGTCCCCTCATGCACATGAATGCATTACGCACTTTCCAAATTAGATGTCTCCCTGTGGCTTTTGATCTCCTGCATTTTCCAGGATCGCTAGGAGGTAGGAAATTAGGCAACCAGCATTCATGCTGCTGTACTGAAAACGGTAAAGAAGAAAAGGAAAGGATGTGTTAGGTGGCTTTCCTAAAATCTCATAAATAGAGTCAGGTTACTGGAAATTGAATTTAGGACTCCTGACTTGCTGTTGCCCTTATCTCTGAGCACTAAAGACATTTCCACAAATTAAGTACAAAAAGGTTGGGCTAATGGGACCAAGGAGATAAATTCTGAAATTATTCCCTTTTGTGTTTGAATCTCAGAATGTTTTAAGTGTAGTTTTATTGTTTATTTAATTGATATTATTTCCATTAGTACTCTCTAAACTACTTTTTAAATTAGAAAAATATGATATTATATGAATTTGGTTCTCTGCTAACTGACTTTTTTGCTAATTTTCATCATTCCAAACAGACCGATGTAATCTATATTAATTTAAATGATGTGTTGAAGTGATTTTTGTAAAAGATTATATGGAAAAATCAGATGTGATACAAGAATAATTATTGGCTATTTGTTTTTTCGCAGTCACAATATGGAGCTTCAGTTTCTGCCACGCCTCAACTACCCCTCTTTTATACTCCTATTGATCTGGTGGACATTAGCGTGGAAATGGCTGGATTGAAGTTTACAAATCCTTTTGGCCTTGCGAGTGCAACTCCAACTAGCAGTTCATCAATGATTCGTAGAGCTTTTGAAGCTGGATGGGGCTTTGCTCTGACCAAAACTTTCTCTCTTGATAAGGTAAGAAATTATTTTTGAAGTCATGTTTAAATATCTATCATGTATTTTAATTAGGGCATAAATATTATAATGGAAAGATTTTTCTGACCTATAAATAAGTGTTATTAAACTACTGGATAAAACCTATTATTACAAATGAGCCTTTAATTTCCTTCTATTCCTTCTGTCCCATGGAGGGGGAATGGCATAGAGTTTTCATTGTGTTTTGTCTAAGAAGCATCAAAAATATAAATACTACAGAGTGTCTATTTCATTTAATAATCACAAACTTACTTATTCTTATGTCGGCATTATTAATTGTTTTGTGATTTCTGGATGTATGTGTATGAGGACATATGCCTCAACCCAAAGTTAGAGAGACAATGAATTTTATTTGCACATAATCCTGGAATCAAAGCCGTGTCAAAAAAAATCACTTATTGTAACTTACTGGTGCTGGGAATAAGATTCTTCTTGAATTTTTAAATACAGAAACATTTCCCTAAATACAATACCTGAGTTTAATTTGATATTATGACTTTGTACTCAACAATGCAAGTGGACATACTTAGTAGAAAATAAACTACATATTAAAGTTCAGATTGATTCTTTATAAAGTACAGAAAGCATATAAGTGAATGTTTTCAAAGTGGAATAATTTATGCAGTAGAGGGTTGCATCCTTATACAGTTTTGGATTAGAAAAAAACAGCAAACTTTAACATTTTTAGGCCCTTTATTGATTAAATTTTAAATGCTACACCTATCGATATATTTAGTACTTACCAGTAGTTAGTAATAATTAATGTATAAGAATGTGTGAATCTACTGACTGAGAAAAGCATATCATTATTTAAATCAGCCTTATCCTTAGGCAAAGAAAATAATACACAAGAAATATGCCCCATTAAGCACATTCTCTTCTTTCACCTCTTACTAGGATCAATAGCTGGCGTTATTATGGCTAAAACATCACAGCTGTTTTATTCTGACAGCTTTACAAGATGCTATGTGTAAGTGTGATCAAGAATATCTAGAGAATTCTCAAAAGTTAGAAAACTAGTGCATGAAAGAAAGGTTAAATATTTTTATGTTTAAATAGCTAAAGGGAGGTTTCTTCATAAATTGGCTGAATACTTAGAAATACTTTGGTTAAACAAAGTGTAAAAATAAACAACATATTGGATTTAGCTTTAGAATATCATTAATCAGTTGTTTACAACCTTGTAGAATATTGACATTACATTTGTTTTTATTTCAATTCTTCCTTAAGAATTACTTGGAAGCTATAATCAAATGTTTAATCCGTTGAGAAAAACTGAGTCTCTGATATCACTTAATGACTACTTTAGTTATGCTATTTAAAAAGTTTTATATGTAAACAGAAATAGGTGGCTAATCAGGTATAAGGGAAGAATTGTAGGGGAAAAAAGTGTTTGCTTTGAACTTCCTGTTTGCTTACAAAAATTGAATTCTGATTAATCAGAGACATCTGTCTTTACTCTGTTGGTGACATGCATTGATTTGTGAAGCTGTCTCTTTCAATAACCTAAGAGCAGTTGCCTTTATTAGGATCACCAGCAGAAATAAATGTGGGAGCTAACTTCCTTCTGAACCTCCAATTTGAATTTAATCTACCAATTCAGAAGTCTGTGATGCTGGTTCAAAAGGAGAGTTATGGACAAATGCAAATTAAAGTTGGCACATAAAATATAATGACGGGGGTTTTAGGAAGCTCCACTTTACTTACTTTGATGGTGCGTACAACAAAATATTTGTGCAAAAACTATTTTAAATGTATCTGTGCAGGTTGTAATGACATAAATAACAATGCCACCTTGGGCTTATATAATTCTATTTTCAAAAATGATTTTTTTCCCGTACTTGATTTTGCAAAGTAGTCATTTTGCTTCATAGAGATCTACTTCTTTTCGTTTTGTGTTCTTATATTGTCTCTAATTAGTGATTAAATTTTTGTGAATTTATTATTGTCTCATGAGTTTTGTGCTTTCTTATTGGTGAAATATTGTAGTATAAACTCAGTATTATAAACACATGTTTTTCACAGCCTCTTACTAAAGACATCTATTAAAGTATTATATGTACTATACATTTGTGTGGCATTATAGCATACCAATTTAGATTAGCCTTATTACAGTTTAGTATGCGATTTCAAGAGTCTACTTAAAATGTATTAAAATTCAGAGGCTTGACATTTGAAATTTGGATGCTCTTAATATGACAAAGGTTATTCTATGCAGTTTTGTTATCATATGAAATATTAATATTTCACAATACAGTTTTGATGAAGTACAATTTGCCGAGCTTGCATATGATAAAGAAATTAAATGCTTGCCAAGGGAGTTCAGTAAAAATTAGAGCCCTGCCTGAACATCTGCTGGAGATTTTATTATCCTGTCCTACTGACAGTGTGGCTCCCTCATTGTTTTTCAAGATTGACAGCTGAATATTACATTGCTTTCTGCAGCAAATATGTTTAGGTGAACTTTGTTTCCCTTTTTTTAATTTTTTTGGGGAGTTTGGAACATGCTTTGATTTTCATCCTATATATATATTTTTTATACTCGACATTTGTAGATGCCAGATTGAGGCCTAATATGCTGTAGCAACGAAAGACCATTGACTTACAGTGAAATGCCAGTTGTTATCTCAGTAAACAGAAATATTATTATTCTTTACTGTGCAGTCTGTATAAAAGCTGTATGTGCTTTCTTTAGGGAGGCAAATGATAAGATTTTTAATGTCAAATATAAAAAGATCTATGTTTGCTTTTGTGTTAAATAACATCAAAGGTGGCTTTTATTAACTATATTTTTCCTTCCCAAATCAGACTTTCCTAGAGTGTCCCAAAATACCTAGCTTGCTTTTCTTGAGATTCTGTTTATGTGTTATAAAGACAATATTTGAAATATCATGATAAAAATATTTAAAATATAATTATACATTTTAATATAAATATATATTGAGTTCAAGTTTAAAAAGGTAGGGGAGAAATCAATCTGTCAAGCTTAATTAAAGCTAAAGTGTCCTGACAAACCGGAGTAATGTTCTGTTTAACTGGGAATATTAGAAATTGTTTCGATTTCACATAAAATAACCTCCTGACCTGTGTTTGCATTATACTGATAGGAAATAGATAAAACACATTGTTTTTGCTGATTATATCATAATTTTTTTCTCATAGGTAGCCACATATTATATACTGCAAATATGGAATATCTAACTGTAGGGTGCATATATCTTCATCACTACCCAGATAAACTCAGAAGTGTTTCTAACTATCATAAATCAAATTCAAACCTAAGCAGAAGTTCACTTCATTTATAAGCTCTATATAGCTATTACAGTACACTTGTAATTTATTTTTAGTAAGAAAATGTCTTGAATGCATATATTTTGTTTTAATAAGTATCAAATAATTAGGTATGTAGGTGTACAAATAATGAGTCTCTCTCAACATAAAATACTGAAAACTAGAATCTGAGAAATATTTAAGGGTCTTCATTATTTCTTTGGCATCAAAGTATTGATTGTAACTGTTTGCATAAAATACAATCTTATACCACATAGCACGATGCTTAGTGTATAGGAAGAGTTTGATAAATGTTTCATAGATATTCTTTGGATAAATGAATTAGTAAATGAATACATAGATTTCTTGGCAACAGCATATTGAGTTTATTTTTCTTCCAGCCATATGAACAGACAGTTAACACATAAAAAATGGATTGGTCTGAGTATTGATCTCAATCAAGGGAGAAAAGGCCAATTTAAAATGTTCATATCCCAGGTTGCTTTTATAGTACATGTATACGTGTCTAAAAATGAAAATGTCAGTGGAATTTCTAAATGCGTGGATTGTATATTAAGATTTAGGTTGTTGACTAAGCCTTTAAAATGCAGAGGATTTTTGAGAAAACGGAATAAGTATTGTACAGTATTAGGATGGGAAATAAAAATTATCTGGCCAAATTATGTGTCAATAGCCCTGACAGAAGAAATGTAGTCTGTTCTTGAATGCCTTTAGTGACAGAACATGCTAGATCTTTTAAGGCACTGCAGCCTGTTATAGCTATAGAAAGATTTGTTTTAGAAATGTATTCATTTTAATTTCCCCAAATCGGCCTTCTCATAAGTTGCATCCATATTTTATAGTTCTGCCCTCGGAGACATCATGACATAAATTAGTCTAACTTATTAACATAAATGAATTGTTGATTTTAAAATATGGTGTTCTTTTTCATTTTCCTTCCAAGTAAATAAATACCATAGAGGAAGGCTAACAAGTATGGCGAGGCAGTGCCATCTAGGGAAAAGAAATTTGACCTGGGCAACAACAGTCTCTGTCCAAAGTTGCTTCTATATCACTATCTTGAACATGTTGTTTGAAATTGCAGGTCATTGTTATGATTATTATTTTTCCACACATTACTAACTACCATTTATCAATTACTTAGAATGTATAGATATTGCCAAATACTTTTCATAAGTTATCCATTGAATCTTCTCAATAAGATAGATAGTATAATTTTTTTAGATGAAATACAGCCGACCCTTGAACAACACGGGTGTTAGGAGCACCGACCCCCTGCAAAGTCGAAAATCTGCTTATAGCTTTATAGTCAGCCCTCCGTATTTGTGGTTCCACATCTGCATATTGGACCGGCCATGGGTCCATATAGTACTGTAGTACTTGATTATTGAAAAAAATCTGCATACAAGTGGACGCAGTTCAAGTCTGCATTGTTCAAGGATCACCTGTAATAGCCTGAGAAAGCTAAATAAGTAGCCCAGGAGTTGGAACAACAATTATTTATTCACTCAGTTATGTACATTGGTAGTTTGGCTGAGCTCATATGGGAAGTTCTTCTGCATCACTTGATGTCTGCTGGGCTCATTCATGCATTTGCAGTCAGTTGGAGGGATGCCTGGGGACAGGCAAGATGGCCCCACTCATGTGTCTGGTCAGAGTTGCTGTAATTGCTGAGATGGCCAGGCCCTTCTCTCCATCTCTTCATAATCTCTCTTGCCTCTTGGTATCTCAGCATCAAGGAGAGTAACTTGGGCTTGTTCACAAGGTAGCAGTGTTCTAAGAAGGCAAGACTCGAAGCTGCAAGGCCTTGCTGAGACCTCAAAAGTCACACACTGTCACTTCCACTGTACTTTCTGTGACAAAGCAAGTTACAAGGTACAATATACATGGCTGTATTCAAGAAGTAGGTAAATACCATCTGCTCATTGATGGGAAGAACAGCAAAGTCATATCACAAAGGGGCATGCATACAGCATGGAAGGATTATTGCAGCTGTCTTTGTAACTTGCCCTCTGGTCACAATAATTCACATCCCTTCCATGTGCAAAATGCATCCACCCCATTCCAAGACACTCAAAATGTCATCCAATCATGATTTGGGGCTCAATGTCTATGATCTAGTGATCTGTATCAGGTCCTAACCCATATAAGGCTGTTTGGGTTCACCTTCACTTTATCCAGGGTTCTGTGAAATAGAAAGACAAGTTGTCTATCTGCTATACACCCAACATAAAATGATATGGTCATGAGAACCACAGCAGATACTCTCATTCAGGAAGAGAAGAAATGGAAGGAAAATAGCAATCACTTGTCCATTGCAATTTTGAAATTCAGTTGGGCACATGTTGTCAGGGCCCCTTACTTAATTAAGACCCAGTTCTACTCTCTAGTAGTGGTTCCCTAATCCATTGTTCCTATCCACTATTAGCCCTAACTTCTGGGATCTTGCTTCTGTCCTCTGAGTTTTGTTTTGCTTTGTTTTGTTTAGAAATGACCACTGATGGTCCATGTTGGCAGTGGAGTAGCCTTTTCAGCCTGTTTCTGACCATAGAAAGTTAGGAATCCCTATTTCTCGCTTTATTTTGAATTATCCCTTTTAGTCCTAGGTCATAGTGATGTCACCACAAAACTTTCTTAAAAACTTTTCAGATCTGTTAAGGGCCGACCCCATGCCCCAAAGCCACATCCATAAGTCTTTTTGAGACAGACTTCTCTCCATTTTGAATATGTCTTGCTGCTGTGACACAGTGTCCTAAAGATTCTTAGAATCGATATTGTCTACTTGAAAGAATCTACTAGGACCAGATTGAAACCTTTGTAAAGTCCTAACAAAGTATCATATAGCAATGCTCTTGATGTGATCTTTACCCCAGGGTCATTTCTTACTTGGAAAATCTTTTTCTTTCCAGGAGAGGTGAAGTGTGAAGAATAGTTTTATTTTCCAACGTGGCAAGTCCTAGGCTCCTTTTCTTTACTCACTCTTAAGTTTGCTAGCAGTCAAATATACCCTTATTTGACTCTTTTCTCTCTTACAGTACCCTACTATACATGGGCAGAAACACTCAACTGACACTCTCAGCATTCTGTCTAGAGATTTCTTTAGTCAGGTCCACAAATGCATTATATACATTTTCTATCTTCTGAATGATCACCAGTGACATTCTTGCCACTTGTTCCGTCACTGCGTAATACAGGCCACTCTTTTTTTAAAAATTAATTAATTAATTAATTTCATTTATTTATTTGGCTGTGTTGGGTCTTCATTGCTGCGTGCGGGCTTTCTCTGCGGCGAGCGGGGGCTGCTCTTCGTTGCGGTGCGCAAGCTTCTCATTGCGGTGGCTTCTCTTTTTTGCTGAGCACGGGCTCTAGGCACACAGGCTTCAGTAGTTGTGGCACGTGGGCTCAGTAGTTGTGGCTCGCGGGCTCTAGAGCGCAGGCTCAATAGTTGTGGCACACGGGCTTAGTTGCTCCGCGACATGTGAGATCTTCCTGGACCAGGGCTCGAACCCGTGTCCCCTGCATTGGCAGGTGGATTCTTAACCAGTTCGCCACCAGGGAAGTCCCAAGGCCACTCTTTCCCAGTCTCCAATAGCATTTTTTACACTGTGTTTTAAGCCTCCACTAACATTCTTCCAGATTACTAACAGACTACTCTTGAGTTTTCAAGAGAGGCCTCTGCCTGCCTCTCAATCTGAGATCTGGTGCTGCATGTTTTTGATTTTAGGCTAGCAGATATTTCTGTATCACTTATCTGTTGCTGTATATCAAACCACCCCACAATTTAGTGGCTTAAAGCAACAAGTAATCTGCTCTTGATCCTATAGTTTGGTAATCTGGTCAGGGCTCAGTTGGGTAGGCCTTTTTTGCCCCATGTGATGTTACTTATTCTCACTAGTGCATTTGTGGCCAGTTGACAGACTGCTTGGTGGCTGGCTTGTCCCTGATGGCTTCATTCACATGCTTCGGTCCTCAGACAAGACCCAGGAGCATGGAAATGGCTCTACTCATCCAAAGCCTTAAATTTACCATGCCAGGTTTTGAACCAAGGTCTATTTGGTCTATTTCAGGCTCTTTCCTCTATATGATGCTGTTTCCTAATTTATCCTCACTGGACCTCATTACTCTATGTATAAAATGAAGGCAGTTTGACTCCATCAGCGTTTGGAGTTCAGTTGAACAGGTGCACTGAGGGCCTCCCACCCCCTGCTTCAAGCAGAGTGGCACTTGGGATTTTATGTCTATTTTGGTTCTATCTACTATTTCACTGAGAGAGAGAGAGAGAGAGAGAGAGAGAGATTTATTAAAAACCTCTGGGAATCCATTGTCATGAAAAGCCAATCTTCCTGTACCATCCTTCTCCAGCCACCCTGGCCATCCTTCTAGTCCTCCAACATGGTAGGCTCCTCCAACTCTTAGGACCATTTTGCTTGTGTTTGCTCTGCCTGGAAGGCTCTGCCCTCAGCTTTTTATACAGCTACTCTTGCTTCCCATTCCGTTTTCACATCAAAAATTCTCTACTCAGAGAATTCTTCGCTGACCACTCAAAACTCATTCTGTCTGTCCCCCATTTCCCTGGTTGTTTTATCTTCACCGTGCTTGGCACCATATGAAATTACCATGCTTTTAATCATTTATTTATTTACTTGTATATTTTCTGTTTTAGCCATTTGAAGTAAGCTTCATAAGAAGAGAGATGTTATCTTTCTTGTTTGCTACTGTATGCCCAGTGCCAAGAACCATGTCTGGCAGATAGGAAGGATGCAATACATACTTGTTAGATGAATGAATAATTATAGGATTCTAATTTAAACCACAATTCCACATGACAGCTCTTCAGTTACTTGGAGACAGCTCTCATGTCCTATCTGCAAGCCTTGTCTTTTTCCTTTTTAAATAGTCCCATTTTCCTTCCCATAATAAGGTTTGCAGACTTTTCACTGTGTAGGTTGTCGGTTCTCCCATGTGGATTTCCAGAAACTTGTTTCGATCCTCATTATCTTAATTGAGAGGAAGTTGCCTACATTTGCACAAATTGTCAGCACCTATGAACCAGACAAAAATCAGGACTAACATTGTCAGGACTATAAATGCAAAAAATAATATTTAAAGGTGTTAAGAAAAATTTCACAAATATGATACATAATTATATTTTAGAGCCTAAGTAATTCTCTTTGGATTACAATACAGAAAATCACAGTTTACTCTTATAAGTCCTTTTGGAAGGCCTTATGAGAAATAAAGGTCTGGATTTTTAAAAGATTATATCAAAACTAATATATTTTATTATTATTGAGCTTCTACATTACTTTATCATGAAAGTCTATGAAACAATGAATGAACAACATTCCATTGTGTTATTTTCACTGCTATAGTTCTGGCTTTAAATTTAGTACATAAATAGGTTTTTTTTTAATGTGTAGTATTATTCTATTGTATATCTAACTATACATTAACTAAGGACTATAATTATTTAAACACATTCAATATAAGCTTTTCCTCTGGGAAACTTTTTAACATGCTAAAACCATAAGTGATTTCTGTGTAGTAATAGTTTGATTTTCACTGGTTAGGTTCTTTTACAGTTATTTAGATGAACTGTATTCGTAATTTTGACTGAATTCATAATTCATAAAATTGATTCACCCTCAGATTATACACAATGGGTTTTTTAAAAGGCTACAGTTCACACGTAGTCTTAGGGGAGATTTCATCCAAATGTTCACTTCAAGACTGTTTAGCAAGCTCTTCTCTGAAGCAAACTTGATCGCTTCAACAACAAAAGAATGTGTGTGTGTGCTTGCATACCCATTTGTGTGTACACTTGCAATAATGAAGCTAAGTCTTGCAAGTTAGAATCCAATAAAAATACTCCCTACCTCTCCCCAAAGTTCTAAATGAATAATTTTCAAGCACGCCATGTATGCCAGGCTTAGTTTGTTCAGTAAAATATAGATTATGATGTTTCCAAACAGGTTGACATACTTCTAATATTAAACATAAATCTTTTAATTGTAACCAAAGTAGCATTTTTAACCAAGTATATTATTAAAGTTATTTAAATTGTTCTCAAATTTTTTTGCCTTCTTTTTCCCAATTTGGGCTAGTCGACTATGAAGGAGACCAATCAATTTTCCAATATAATTACGTCTTCACCTCTTTTCCATTTCAGGCTGCGATTTCACACTTGTTAATTAGTTAATCATTTTGGTAGAATGGACAAGGTGAGACTCAAATAGGCTTTTTAATAATATAAATTGATGTGTACAATTTTGATCTGGGTTAGCTGGTAGCAAAACCTAACTTGTAGTGGAAAATACCTCTCATTCAGCTCCTTTTTTCTTAAGCAACTAGTGCCAAGGTTAATGGAAAAGTCTCATAATTATGGCTAATGGAAATTACCTTAGAGTATAGTCCTGCCATTGGGAAACTGATTTTCCAGTCTCACTTAATTTTTTTGCAGCTTTTAAATTTAACTAGCTGAAAAGTATCCATATTCTGGGAATGTTTGAATGATGCAGCCTTGATTGAAATTAAGATGACTTGAATTCCATAATACCATCCTTGGCTTTGTATTTTCTTTATTGATTTTTAACAAGATTCTAGTCATACTACATAAAGATAGTCTTTAACCTTCATTAAAAAAAACTTTAAATATAAAACCCAGTGATTAGCTCACTGTCAAATTTTTATTAAAGATATACCTACATTGGCTATTTTGTTATAAGAATTTATTCAGTTTTAAATTGCAGTTCTATTTGTGTTCCTTTTTCTTACGTGACTTGCGATGAGCTTCATGTTCAATATTCGTCACTTCACATTCACCACTATTTCTGAAATAAGGTGTCACTAGATGCTTAAGGAAGTAACTGTTTTTTTAGAGAAACATTAAGCCAAACTTTCTTTTCATACATCAGTTACCTTTACTTACCCGACTTCCCCATCTGCTTCTTTCATTTCAGCTAAATCCCTGCCCTTTTCATCCTGCTCTGCTTATTCATTTGCATGTTTCCCCACAATATCCCATATGTTTGGAACAATTTATCATTAGCTTCTGCCAAATTCACTCTATATTAAAGTTAAAATTTATCTAAAAGTGTCATAAGTGTCACTTTTAGGTATACTGACTAGACTGGATGTATTTTGAGAACTGTTGTTGTGTTTATATATACTTTTTTTTTTCTCATTGACTCAAACATTTGTTAGGCACTGACCATTCATATGGTGTGCATGTGTGTGTGTGTATGTGTATAAATGGTTTTTGCTCTACAAGATTTAAACTCGTTCAGAATATACAACAAAAAGATGCAGGAAGACCGACTAAATGTTGACATAAGGCAGCAGAGATTCTTAGACTAAAAATGTTACTTCAAAAGCAGTATTTTCCTCAGTTTTTTAAAAAGAAAAATGACTTCACATTTGAGCTGTATCTTTATTCTAGGCAGAAAGGATAGCTCACGGACATCCATGGTCTTGAGAGTGCCAAGCATATTTAAGATTCAGCATAATGCATCACAGGGTGGTATAAGTATCTGTGGTGACTATGGGAAAGGCCTGTTAGGCTGGGAATTTAAATGTGATTTTATAGACAACAGGAAACTAAAGAGGTTTTAAGTAGAGGAATTACATAATTCAATTTGGAAGTCACTATTAATCATGATGTAACTCCCATTCACCATTTCAGTAATGACTTCCACTTGCCCCCAACAGTCTCTTTTTCCTGATTAATCCAGTCTAATCATGAGGCTTATGTTTGTATCATCTATACCTTATACTTATAATATATATCTATACTTCTCTAAACCTTTGGTAAAGCAAGACCAAAATATCTGTTTTCCCTTCTTTATGGTATTCTAGTGAAGATCAGTTTGAATTAAAAAAAAAAAATTGTAAAATTGATTTTCTAACATGTGAAATACCGTATCAGTAGAGTTGTCATTATTGTTACCACAATCTGCATGCCAAAGTAAAACATTAATAAATAGTTATGTAATCATTCTTGAAAGCATAGAAAATCACTATATTTTTGCCCTTCTCATTTAAGGTCTTATCTCCACTAGTACCACCCACATCTAAGCCACCGTCATTTCTCACTGAATACTACGCCAGCCTCCACACCACAGTCTAAGTGATCTCTTACAACCTAAGTCATATCATGCCCTTCCTTTGCTTAAAACATTCTAATGGCTTTCCATAGCCCGTAAACTAAGATCCAAAATTCTTGTACAAATCGCTTTATCATATAGCTCCTGCCTGTCTCTCAGACCTCATCTCATTCTACTTGTACTAATTAAGCTACATTAAGCTACCTCATCTCATTCTACTTGTACCAATTAAGCTACAGCCACAATGGCCTTTTCTAGTTTTCTCCAATGAGCCAACCTCATTGTCACCTGTTGCCTTTCACTAATTGTTCTTCTTGCCTAGAATTTTTGGGCCCTTACATTCAAAAAGAAGAAAAAAAAATCATTGCTAATGGGAAAGTGTAAATAATATAGGAAAAAATCTGTTGTAGCAAGTACTTTATGTTTATTGCAGTTTATCAGATAACAGAAAATATAGATGACAACTGACCAATTAAACTGTGAAGGAATGGTCACATGTTCTTCTTTTCTGTTCCTTTCAAATAGCAGAAGATTTGTGACTGTTAAATCATTCAGTAAAATTCCTCTTTAATATTTCTGAAAAACAAAAGAGATAAGGAATTGTTCTTCCTTATAGCTGTTGGAATCTCATTAGTTGCCAATCATAAAATCCCCCCAAAAAGGAAAGGATTTTATAAGGATCAGAAATTGCACTGCAAAGAGCAGTGGATGTTATGTAACACACACACGGGCTCAGAGAAAAACATTTTTAAAAACGCTTTTTCATCTAAACTTAATAAGTATTAATGTAAATGTTAAAACAGCAAGCTGTGATTCCTGATTTCTGAACCTATTTATAATTCACTGAAAACTAGAAAATGCTTCCCAACTCTAGAATGCCTTCCATCAGTGTGTATGGGGTTTGTGTATATAGCTACTATTAACATTAATAGGATTTAATCGAGTAGTTCTCTTACACGCAGGTCAGAAAATTCACTCAAATTATTATAGGCATAGTCAATCATGGAGCTTAATTCATAGTACATGTAATTTGCAGTGTTTCACATTAAAACATGAAATAAAACATATTAAGAAGTTGCCGCTATAGCCATTTTTGGAGCAAGTACTTAAAGTATATTTAACATTGAACTTTCAGTATTAAATAAAAGACAAGTTTATAAGCAGTTCAATAATTGGACAGACTACATATTGATTTTTTCCTTTGTTGTGTAATATTACCCACTTCTCCATCCAGAACCATGTCGTACCGGGTTGAAGAGTGCTAGAAACATGGTCGCTGTTGTGTATTGGAATGTGGAGAGATGGAAAGGCTGTCACAGCAGTCAATAAGATCTGAGAGGTGTTGACTAATTGCCTGCTAATTACACAGTAAATTGTCTAATTAAGCTGATGGTTAATTAGGGTACGCTTGCACAGCAGTCTTGTGGAATTTGTGTCTGATGTCTGGGAAGCAGCTCGTGTAATTGGCAAACTGGTAAGGACTGGCAGAGAACATGACTGGAAAGCTCATGCCAGTGGATGACAGAATAAGGATTTTTGTGGAAACAAAGGGGTTTTCATTTTTATACTGAAAGTATTGTTTCAGTTCTGCAGATATTCTGCAGTGAGCAATTGAGAAATACATTTGAAGCCTAGGTTACATGAGCAAAGCAAGGCTTAAAATGTGCTTCAACATGTTAAATGTGCTGTTTGCTTGGCATTTATCAGCTCTGATACACTATATCATATTATATTAATATACACATTGTGTTTTTACAGTTCCCCCTTTTAACACACGTTATTTGGTGTTCATGTGCAAAAAAAATTCCACGCATCTAAGGGGAAAAATGCTTCTTTTATGAAGACATGAGAAGACAACAAATATGACTGATTAAAATACATTAGAAGTAAGAATTTTGGGTTAATTATTTAATTTAATTTTTTTTTTTTTTTTTTGCGGTACGCGGGCCTCTCACTGTTGTGGCCTCTCCCGTTGTGGAGCACAGGCTCTGGACATGCAGGCTGAGTGGCCATGGCTCACGGGCCTAGCCGCTCGGCGGCATGTGGGCTCTTCCTGGACTGGGCCATGAACCCGTGTCCCCTGCATCGGCAGGCGGACTCTCAACCACTGCACCACCAGGGAAGCCCTAATTATTTAATTTTTAATTTATGCTTCACCAAGAACCATAAAATATTAGACATACTACAGATATGTTTGGATATACTTTTAAGAAATAAAAAAATTTATTTGTAATGGGAGAATTTCAGTTTTATTACTTATACAGTTTTACCACACAAATGGCTTTTGCTTAAATTTAGTAAAATATAAGAACAGAGTACTTCAGTATTGAATTACATGTCTTTCATTTCTGAATGCATGTGAGTACTGTTGGAGTTATAACTTGCAAAATGTTAGTGCCTTAAAAATAGAAGATCTAGAAGTTTTGTTGCTATTGTTGTTCTTTATAGCTGAGGAAGTATAACTTTTCATTTCAGAAAGTTATCTGTGGTTGAAATACAAACATGCAAATTCTCCTTGTAAATAAACTAAACTAATCCACTGAAGAATACAGGCCCTTTATAAATGAAGTTAGGTATACACATACATCTCCCTTTTAAAAGAGACCTGAATACAAATGATTGTTTCTGCCATTTGCCTCTAGATTCCAACATTTTTGAGGATTTTGAAATAAGATTTTGAATAGAACTTTAAGTTGCAGTTGAAACAGAGGGTCACAGATGCATAATAAATCTTGGATTTATACTTTTATGTTAATGAAGAAAGATAAAATTTTAAGTGTTTCAAAACATTTCTGAAAGATAAGGTCTTGATTAAATTTTAGTGTCAACATTGTTTTATTGCTTTCTTAGCTAATAAAATGCATGTATGCCTGTGATTAGATGAATGTGTATGTTTTTTATTCTCACTCTTTTCCACTGAGGATTTGAAGTTGTGTGTATGCTATATGTTTTTAAATAGAAAGAGAGAAATATACATTATATACTCTGTAAAATATCTTTGAATTAGCATGAACCTTGGAGATATATGCATGGTAAATGAACATATTTGCTATTTTAACACAAAAGGTGTTTTTCAACCTGTCTTAAAGCAATACCTTAAAATATTAAGTCACAGATATTAAAAAAAGGTGTAAAATAAAATATTCTTTATTTCAAGGGTAAAGAAAAATCATATTCATTCCATTTGGAGTCTTAGGTTATGAAGTCTTTATAAAGAAATTATGTAAGATAGAAGAAAAGTGAATTTATCAAAGGAATACAGGGCTAAACACTGAAATTGCTTATTTAAAGGTATATCTCCTGAGGGAGAAAAATCAGATAGAGGTCAGTGTTGCAACTCCAACCATTCTACATTTTGATCTACTCAGTTTTTCATTTTATTCCTTAGAGAGTAATATGAAAAGTTTATTTATTGTAAGTGATATAAGTTTGCATAAGAAGAAATCACGTATATCTATCATTGTTGATAAAGTTTTAAAGAAGAATTTTTACAAAACACAATCTTCAAAAAAAAATTCCTCATCTACATTTATGTATAAATTTCAATGTTTTTTCTATTAATTCAAAAGCTAGATAATTTCCATTTATATATAGCTATCACAAGAATAAAGTATATATATGTATATCATGAGATCATATAGTATCTGTTGAGAAATTATAATACTTTACTTTGGTCTAAGTATATTATATAAAATATGTATATTTATTTAATATATATATGTGTGTATGTGTGTGTGTGTGTGTGTTATGTAATCACAATTTTTTTTTAATTCTTTGGAAAGTTTTATCCCTGCAATTAAAAAAAAGAAATACAATATTTAGCAACCTTAGCTATCAACCTCATTCTAGAATTCTTTTCTTTTACAATTTATATATCATAAATTTCACTCTTTAAAAATATGTATTTCCACGTTTCTTAGTGTATTCACAGAATGGTGTAACCATCAACACTAATTAATTTCAGAGCACTTCCATCACTCCAGAATAGAAGCTTTATACCTACGAGCAATGGCTCCCTGTTCCCCCCACCCCCCCGCCCCTGGAGACCACTAATACACATTCTATCTTCATGGGTTTGACTATTTTGAACATTTTATATAAATGGAATCATACAATATGTGACCTTTTATGTCTGGTTGCTTTTTACTTAGCATGATATTTTCAAGAGATCATCCATGTTGTAGCATGTATCAAAACTACATTCCTTTTTATGGATATACTAACATTTTGTTTATCCATTCATTAGTTCATGAATATTTAGAGTCTTTTTCTACTTTTTGCTTATTATGAGTAGTATTTTCTTGAACATTCATGGGTAAGTTTTTGAGTGGATGTATGTATTCAATTTTCTTGTGAATATACCTAGGAGTAGAATTGTTGGGTAAGACAATGACTCTATACTTAACTTCTGTTGAATCACCAAACTTTTCTCCAAAATGGCTGCACCAATTTGCAATGCCACCAGCAGTGTATGAGGTCTCTAGCTGCTTCACATACTCACCAACATTGTTGGTTGTCTTTTTTGTTATAGCTATCAGAATGAGTTTGAAGTTGTTTCTCATTGTGATATTCACTTCTAGTATAATTGATAACTAAATAGTAAAAGTATGAAAGCCTAATAATTGCCTTAATATTCTTTTTTTAAATTAATTTTTATTGGAGTATAGTTGATTTTCAATGTTGTGTTAGTTTCTGCTGTACAGCAAAGTGAGTCAGTTATACCTATACATAGATCCACTCTTTTCTAGATTATTTTCCCATATGGGTCATTACAGATATTGAGAATTCCCTGTGCTATACAGTAGGTTCTTATTAGTTATCTATTTTATATATAGTAGTGTGTATATGTCAATTTATTTACAAAGCAGAAATAGAGTCACAGATGTAGAAAACAAACTTACGGTTACACAGGGGAAAGGTGGGGGAGGGATAAATTGGGAGATTGGGATTGCCTCAATATTCTTAATAACATATCACCATAACAACTAGTTGTCATAACTAGCAGTTAAAATAGCTGCCATTTTTCACTCTTTTCTCTTGATCTAGGAAGTGTGGTCATCAGGAAAGCCTTATCCACTTATACTGGAGGCATGACATGAGAGCAAGTCTTTCTGAAAATAAGAGTTTAGGGTGGGGGGTAGAAGGCAACCTGTAAAGAATAGCCAGTTTATATGGGTCCCCGGCCTTTGGGAGACAGTGTTACAGGATGTCATATATTCAAAGAGTACTCTCTTACTGTTTAGTTATTTATATAGTTCAAGGAAATGGATAAGTGTTCCAACCTATATTATGAGCATAACTTACTAAATTAGAAACTTAAGGAGAAACATTTAATACACTCTAGATAGCAAGACTAAAGAATATCACTCTAGGGCTTCCCTGGTGGCGCAGTGGTTGAGAGTCTGCCTGCCGATTGCGGGGACACGGGTTCATGACCCGGTCCGGAAAGATCCCACATGCCGCGGAGCGGCTGGGCCCATGAGCCATGGCTGCTGAGCCTGCGCGTCCGGAGCCTGTGCTCCGCAACGGGAGAGACCACAACAGTGAGAGGCCCTAGTACCACAAAAAAAAAAAAAGAAAAAAGAAAAGAAAAAAAGAATATCACTCTAGGAGTCTGGAGCAAATGTTTTTCCCTGCTCTCTGCTGCCATACTTGGTACTTTTCTCATTCTATGCAAAAGGGGGAGGATCAATGTATTCATTCCACAAGTATTTATAAGCTACTCTATTTCCAAGTGCTGTACGTGGACCCTGAGGATAGAGTGGTGAGGAGCATGGCAAGGAACATCCAGTCTTCATGGACTTTACAGGAGCATTCGACTGGAGAAGAAATGGTATCGGCCCAAGGTTGTAGACTGAGTAACGTGAACCTATATAAAATGTATAAAGGAGACTGCAGTAGCAGCCTTGGTGACTGACTGCATGAAGCCAGAGATGGGGAGGGACAAGGCAAAACGACTCCAGGATCTCTGACTTGGCAGCTGTTTATGGTTGCCCCATTCATAAAGGAAGTGAAGATAGGAGGAGAAAAACGTGGTTTCTGTGTTCTGGGCCAGTCACTGAAGTAGTACTTTTCAATAGCAAAAGAAAATTGTCAGTGGGTACTTTCATTCTCCAGCTATAATTACTTCAAATATTTGGAAGGAAAAGGTCACCCTGCTAGAAGAGTTTCAGTTATTAAAATTGAACTGAAAATGTTAATAATTTTTCAGATGAGATATAGGTACTAATGTAGAGTTTGAAAGTTTGAACTCAATTTAATTATTCTAAAATTAGATCTAAAACTAACATCTACAGGGGAAAAGTTAACAGAACAGGTTATTAAATCAATATGATTAATTAACTTGATATAAATAACTTGAGTATTGCTATGTTTATCTGTAAATCATTTATCATGGTACCAGCTGTAAAAGAAAATCTTAATAATAATGATAATGATATGTGTCATCCTCCCACCCACCAGAGGTATCATGACAAATTGTTAACAAACTGTCTTACAGCACTTCACAGATTCAAATGCTAATGTAATAATTATATAATCAATAATAATAAAATCAACAATGGAACAAAAATCTTTGATGCAGCTTAGGAAGGGAAATTTATTAAAACTTTGAGTTCACAAGTGGATAAAGTACCAGCACAGAACTGTTCATTTAAGTCCACATCTACATTTTGACTCTTGATTTTCAATGAAGGAAAGAGGAAGCAGAGAGAAAGGCATGAGAAACATTTTTACAGTTTATTAAAATGTGGAAACTTATCGATCTCTCTCTCTCTCTCCTTCTGTCCCTCTGTCCTTCTGTCCCTCTCCCTCTCCTTCCTTCTTTCTCTCCTTCTTTCTCAAATGGAGTGTTGACTGTTCCCATAGAATCAGTTACCAAATCCAGAACACTCCATACACACTATCTTCCTTCCCTGCTCTGACTTTCCTTGTTCAAGGCCTCATTTGTCCTCACTTAGAACATTTCATGAACCTCTTAAAGGGTCTAATTTCCATGGTCTCTCCCAACAGAAATTAATGCGATTATTTTCAACCAAATTTATCCCCCTAAAGTATATTTGGGCATGTCACTATCCTTTCTACCTGTAGGAGAAACTTCATATTCCTTACCATGTCATACAAGTCCCTCTGTCATCTCAACCCAATGTTTTCTTAGCCTTGATTTCCACTCCACCTGTTTAGTAACAGAGAGTCTAAGATTTTTTTAAATAGAAGTGTTCCCTTTGTATATACAATTATACAGTTTCCTATAATTGTGTAATACAATTGTGTAATATACA
The DNA here is from genome assembly GCF_059928025.1 of Delphinapterus leucas. Classification (NCBI taxonomy): domain Eukaryota; kingdom Metazoa; phylum Chordata; class Mammalia; order Artiodactyla; family Monodontidae; genus Delphinapterus; species Delphinapterus leucas. The sequence continues at coordinate 104,871,032 of NC_143129.1, forward strand.
CTTTCTCATACCCTGTGTGTTCTTTTTATTATCCAATCTACAGACTGTGCTTGTGCACAAGATTTATAAATTGCTCACTGCTCTAGTCACACCTGCCTGAGGGCACCCTCATGTTCCCCGAAGATGCCGGGTGCTGCCTTCCCCCAGCACTTGTTCATGTGGTGAGCTTCCATCTGAAGACCCCTCCCCAATATTTTGCCTATGGGAAACTCAATTCAGCCTCAGGAGCCAGTTTAGATGTAACCCTCCCTGGAAACTTTCTCCTCCCCTAAAATTGCATTCCCATAAACCTTTGGAATCCTAGAACTGCCTGTTTTAATAGGAAGAAGATGAAAATTGCCATGGAATTGCAACTAACACACTATGTAACCTTGTAAAGGGAGGTAGGTGAACCAACTTATTAGCCAGCTCTTTTCTCTTTTACCATGCTAAATGTTTAACTAGAACATTTAAAATTTTTTAGAGTTATCTGAGTTCCAGATGTAACTTCCTCTGAAAAAACTAGCATTAGGTATTTCTTGTATATATATTATATGTCAGGAATTCTGAAAGCCACATAATTTACATTTTGTTTTTTTACTACTCACAAATCACTACAGTAGATGTCATAATCCCCACTGCATGGATAAACTGAGGCTTAACAATTTTTTTGTTTTCTAAATGTTTAACCATTTTTTAAAAAATTGAAGTATAGTTCATTTACAATGTTGTGTTAGTTTCAGGTGTACAGCAAAGTAATTCAGCTATATATTCCTTTTCAGATTCTTTTCCACTATATGTTATTACAAGATATTGAATATAGTTCCCTGTACTATGCAATAGGTCCTTGTTGTTTACCTATTATATATATAGTAGTGTGTGTATGTTAGCTTAACAATTTCTGAGTCTGCTTGTTCTTTGTGTCTGCTGCAGTCATAGTTCAGTGCCACGAACACAGCCCGCCACTCAGCAAAAGCCAAATTCCTCTCTTCTGCTTTAAGTTAGGATTTTTATTCTTCCAGATGGAAATATGATGTAATTTATCATTTGATACAAACTGATCAATATTGTTTTCATAATTTAGCTATAGGTTGAATTTAAGTTGCTGTAGGTTTTTAGGAAAGAAATGAGAAACTTATTAAAAGATTTACTATCGGCCTCTTTTTAACTATCTTATTTTATGGGACAAGATTTCTCCCTCGTAAGTCCCACTGCTCTTGGGATCATGTTTGACTATTCATTGGTCATCATTGTTTTGTTGGTTTTATCTCTCTGGCCCTTGTTCCAGTAAGATGTTTTACACCCCATGAATTCCCAGTTCTTGGACAAAAATGACTCAACTCGAACATTCACCCAGTTTACTAGCAACATTTTATGTTAGGTAAAGCTCATTTAAATCCAGTTCCCTCACAGGGAAGGTGATGACCCTGGACTCACACCTTTAATTCTTAACGCTTTTAAACACTGCACATAATTTCAGAGGCAGCAAAAATGTTTCTTCTGAATTGAACTCCTCTGGGCTCTGGATTTCCATGGCTTTCTTCATTGCTTATATTTTCGTACAGTGGAATGAATATGAAAACCATTAGTACTAGGCGAATATCCTCTCCCTAGTGCTCTGTGCAATATTTAAAGGTGTCCTGACATTATAAATTATGCTGAAATAATAGAGGCTACTTGGTATAACATTTTGTATTCGTATTTACTGTAAAATGTATTGCTATAGCACATTCCTTAACTTCCTGTAGAAGGAAGGTAATGTACAATAGAGAAGTGCATTTTTTAGAAACACTGAAATGAAAGTTGTTGATTTTAAAAGACATTTTGTCACAGATGAGTGAGAGAGAAAGACATCAAACCAGCAAGTCTAGCCAATCCAAGGTTTCATTCATGCATCTCTTCTGCTTAGTGCTTTCCCCTTCGGTATCATTAGCATTTTCATTTCGAAAAATGACAGTCTGCCGTAGAAGAAGTAAAAATGTTCAACCTGTGGTTTAAATTATTGATTTTTTAAGAATATTGAAGCAGTATTTCAAATGGATTTTGTTAGAGATACTTCTGGGTGGGGGGGTTCAAAGGTAATTTGATATCCAAAAGCCTGTATATTTCAAAGACTTTTCATTCTTTGAATTTATTTAGACTCTGGTTGATTGGATAAAAATGTTTATTGTCTTCAGGGTTGTAAGTAGCAGATCATTGCTGCTTGAACTTGAAACATATGTTTGCAGGCTATGCTCTTTGTGATTTATGCTGTGATCAACTGGCAAAATAAATCTTAATTTGGAAGCAAAAGCTGATTTTAAAATGAAGGAAAACGTACTATGATTTGCATGCATAGAAGTTCAACAATGGTAGCTAATTTATTGTAATAAAGCATCCGAGGTGTGGTTCTGTAAGAATGGATATTTTTTTTTTTTTTTTTTTTTTTTCTGTACGCGGGCCTCTCACTGTTGTGGCCTCCCCCGTTGTGGAGCACAGGCTCCGGACGCGCAGGCTCAGCGGCCGTGGCTCACGGGCCCAGCCGCTCCGTGGCATGTGGGATCTTCCTGGACCGGGGCACGAACCCATGTCCCCTGCATCGGCAGGCGGACTCTCAACCACTGTGCCACCAGGGAAGCCCTGTAAGAATGAATTTTAATGAAGTTCCTAAAATTGTGTTATGCTAATAGGGAGTAGAGTGTGGCTACAGAGGTTTTCCTTAAAATCTTTTTAAGTCTCTGACGACAGTCAACACTCCCATATGAATAGAAAATGTTTTGACGAGGAGCGGGATTACTGACTGCTGTGTGTATGCTATGCAGGTAGTTTGCTGTTTGCAGCATGTTTCTACGTGTGGAAAAAAGCTACTTAAAAAAATTACATTATATCAAAATGGCTTGATCTGTAATCATTCTACAAGTTGAAGCCCTATTGAAGTCGATGAGGGCTTGGAGTGCAAATTTATGACTGTGTCGAGCTTAATATGTGGAAAGTTGCATCATCTTTTGTGATGTGAAGTATCACACAGCAATGGCATGACACAAATTTGAAATAAAACCTGACAGTCCCTCCTTGACAAGTGGAAATGAATCAAAAATACCGTATCAGAAGAGCTCCTTTTGAGGCATTGGGACATAAAAGGGAAACCTGCTACTGAATGCTGAATACATGAGATATATCCATAACAGTCCTGTTGATGTTTCAACCAGCTTAAAAATGCATTCCCAATGGCAGTGCTACCATGAAAGTTGGGTGGAGAATCTGCTGATGTTGCAACTTTTGAGGAAACAATATTTAATCTGAGGATGAAAACTCTAGGATCAAATCTTTTTGTAGAGCCTACCTTCCTCTAAAAACTTGATACAGAGGAAAATATGACTGAAACAGTTTATGTATTATTATGACATAGATCATCTGATTTAATCTTCATGACAGTTCTTAGAAATAAGAATTTTATATCTTTTCATATTGTTTCATAATACTGTAATTAAGGAAACAAAATCCCAAAGAAGTAAGTAAACTATTCAGGGTCACACAGCTATTAAATGGTGAAGCCAGAATTCTTAGTCAGGTTTACCTAACTCCAAAACCAATGTCTTTCTAATACACAGCATTATCTCCCCTTATTCTTAAAAAATGTTACTCTAAAAATGGCATCAAAAGAAACTTAAAAAAAAATTGATGACACAGAAGAGCAGTGAGCCCTCACAATTGCACAGTATATATGATATTTAATTATTTTTTGGTTTCAGGGGCAAAGCCATTCATATCTGCTCTGTTCCCCCATTCATTAGGACCTTACCCAATTGAAAACAGTTCTTGTGTGTTTATATTCCGGGAGCTGTGGGTTAATGTACTCACTAAATCTCCACAACAAGGCTATGCAGTATATATTAATATTAGTCCCATCCAGTAGCTGAGGATGAGACATGGAATGGTTGCTCTAATGGAGCTATTAGTATGTGGTAGAGCAGATGAGAATATCTACCCTAAGGAATCGTTGTGAATAGTCACTGAGTTGATTATAGTGATGGTGATGATAATGTACTAGTAAAGGTACTATAATTATCAATACTTTATAGAAAGGAAATAGAGTCACAGAAAGGTTAATGATTTGCCCAACCAGCATCATGCCGTGGTGGTTGATTTGGCATAGTGATGAAAATACTAGATATATTTCTTGGCATCTAGTAAGTGGTCAAAAAATATTAAGGGTAACATTATTAAGTGCATGTTTAGAGCAAGAATCAAAATTTTGTTGAATTATATACTAATGAATAAAGCCCAGTTCTGCTTTATTCTGGTTCACCAACCAACTTTCATGGTAGCACTGCCATTGGGAATGAATTTTCAAGCTGGTTTAAACACCAACAGGACTTATTATGCATACATCTCATGTATTCAGTAGCAGGTTTCCCTTTCATGTCCCAATTTGCCAAGGGACTCTGTGCAAGTTATTTCAACTCTAAGTTTCAGTCTCCTATTTGTAAAGTTGTTGCAATGAAATAGTAATAACTATAATTTACTGAGTTCAGCCATGTGTCAAGTACATTTCTAGCAGGTAATAGAAGTAAAACCTTAACAAGTGCTGAGGGCATAGTAAGTGCTCAACAAAGGGTAACTATCATTATTGACATATTTTCTCATCTTCATGATAGTAGGAGAGGATTAACCAGGGCAATGACCTCAGGTCAAGCCTGTGATGTGTCCTAGAGTAGCTCTAGCACATGTGGTTGTGATGTGAATAGACCCCTCAGGGACAGTCTGAGAATTACTGAGTTAGGATTTCCCTGACTTTGCTGTGCTAAATTCATCCAGTTTTTAGAACTGAGCTTTTGCCTTGATGTCAAAATAAGAACATAAGCCGTAATCTTTTCTGTTTCACTATATTCATTTGTTTGTTTTAGTTTTTAAATTCCACATATAAGCAATATCATACAGCATTTGTCTTTGTCTGACTTATTTCACTAAGCATAGTACCCTCCAGGTCCATTCATGTTGTTGCAAATGGCAAAATTACATTCTTTTTTATGACTGAGTAATATTCCACTATCTATCTATCTATCTATCTATCTATCCATCTATCCACACACACATATACATATACATATATATATCATGTCTTCTTTATCCATTCATCTGTTGCTGGACACTTAGGTTGCTTCCATATCTTGGCTATTGTAAATAATGCTGCTATTGTAAATAATCTTTTCAAATTAGTTTTTTGAGGAACCTCCATACTATTTTCCACAGTGGCTGCACCAATTTACATTACCACCAACAGTGTACAAGGGTTCCCTTTTCTCCACATCCTCATCAACATTTTTTATTTGTGGTCTTTTTGATGACATCCATTCTGACAAGTGTGAGACGATATCTCATTTGGTTTTGATTTGCATTTGTCTAATAATTAGCAATGTTGAGCATCGTTTCATGTGCCTGTTGGTCATCTCTATGTCTTTTTTAGAAAAATGTCTATTCAAGTCTTCTGCCCAGCTTTTTTTAAAATTTATTTTTGCAGTACGCGGGCCTCTCACTGTTGTGGCCTCTCCCGTTGCGGAGCACAAGCTCTGGACGCGCAGGCTCAGCGGCCATGGCTCATGGGCCCAGCCACTCCGCGGCAAGTGGGATCTTCCCGGACCGGGGCACGAACCTGTGTCCCCTGCATTGGCAGGCAGACTCTCAAGCACTGCACCACCAGGGAAGCCCATTCTGCCCAGTTTTTAATCGGGTTGTTTGGTTTTTGATATTTAGTTGTATTAGCTGTTTATATATTTTGGATATTAACTCTTTAGTGTAGCACATGCCCCAAACTCATTAGTTCCTTAAAAATATTTTTTTCCTCAAAATAATTTCTCCTAAAAATAGGGTGTCCGATATCAGCAAGTATAAATAGTTTCACGAAGCTATGGATTGTCTTTTCGACTAAGTTTTATGTGCTCAAACAGTGGTATCATCTAGTCAGAGCCACTGTTTTTCAAACTTTACACCTGTAGGTTCATACCAATTTGTGGTTAGCTTATGAAATAGAGATTAAATTTACAATAGGCACAAATTTTGATATATATATATAATCATTTAAGATGGGGACACAGATTGAGGTATTAGATACAGATTTTCATAGAACCCGTTTTGAGTATCTGAAAGGGATAACAAAGCTTAGTATTCATGTCATATTAAAAAATTTAATTACAGAAAATTTCAAAATGTAAAAAACATGTCCATCCCCAAGCTGCAATAATTATAAGTTCAAAGCCAACTTTCATCCATTTTTACCTCACCACTCTTCCTGTTCCCGATTATTTTGAAGTATATATCAGTTGTTTTATGATTTAATTGGTAAATATCTCAATATATATCTCTAAAAAGATTATCTTTTAATATGAAAACAGTACTGGAATAGCAACTAAAAATAATTAACAATAATTCCTTAATATCATAAAATATCTAGTCAACTTTTGTGTTTGCTTCTAATTTTGTTTATTTATTTACTTGAATTAGTATGTCCAAATAAGATCCCTAAATAGCAATTGTATGATATTTCTCTTAAATCTCTTTAAAATTTTCCCTCTCTAAAATTGTTTCTGTCAGTTTTTGTTAGAAAAGCCAGCTGATGTGTCCTTTAGAGTTTTTTAAAGCCTAGGTTTCTTTGATTGCCTCCCTGAGCTTTCATTTAAATTATCTCTAGACCCTTAGATTTATCGTAATGTGGTAGTTAGATCTAGAGGATTGATAGTGTTTGTTGTTGTTGTTTTGGCAAGAATATCTAGTAGGTATCTATCCTAATCTATCAGGGTATATAAAATGGCCACTTTTCTCTATTGATGACGCTTGTAAGTAACTATTGGTCATCTCAAGGAATCATACATCCCAAAGAACCCAGGTTACATATGTTTCTTCCAGTGTCTCAGTAGTACACTGATTTAGAAAACAAATTTTGTTATTACTCTACATGGATCTATTAATTTATATGGCATTGCATAAACATGATACTTTAATTCTATCTTACCTTCTTCAAATGTTAACTAGAATTCTATAAAGAGTAATTTCCTACCATGAATTATTTGGTTACACTGAGCTAGAGTTCATATAGGAGAAGCAGGATAAATGCTTGGTTTTTTTTCCACTTATTTATAAGCTTTCACATGACTCTAATATGCTTGTATTTTTTGACAGCTGCCTTGTTTTATGATGGGACAAAATGTTCTAGGCTCACTTTGCTTACTTCCTGCCCTGAAGTAGAAAGTCATTTCTCTGAGTAATCTGGTTCCATTTAATAAAAAAATAGTATTTAGAGACCATAATCTGGGTCCTAGGGCTGCCCACTGATGCTAGGTTGGTCATTGCTTCTAGGCTTTTTTAGTAGACAGTGATCTGAATAATAATTGTTTTAGAATAAAATAAATAATGATATTTGTTATTTCCAATTCCAGTTCAGAGCTACATGATTTTTAATTGACATTGTCAATGTTACATCTATACTTTCTTTCTTCTATACTATACACAGCCAAACCACTATCCCAACAAGTTTAATACTGAAAAAAAAATTGACATATATTTTATTTTGTTTTGTTTGCCATTATTTTTGTCCCACTGGAGATGTACAAATCACAGCGCTTTAAAGTAGCTGTGTTGTGTAGCACCTCTCTGTGTGGTTATGCCACTGGCTGCTTTTAAATTATGTAAAATATGTGCCTGATCCAGAGTCAAATGTATATAAGATATAGTCAAAAAAGTCAAGCTTGTATTTCTGTTCTTTCCCCCTATTCTCATTCTATCCCAATATTTACCTAGTTACAAACATAAAAATATTGATTGGAGATTTAACTGAAAATGTGTTCAGATATGTTGGGAGGTTGGAGGAGGGTAAGTTTGCATGAGAGGTAATATAAAAAGAACTAAAATCTTAACTTTCGTAATGGGAAATTATAGGTGAAGGCAGAGGGAGGTGGGGGACTTTTTCTGCACAAAGGTGACTGGCCTATTCTCAGTACCCAGAAATGCATACTTTTTTTTTAGTTGCTACTTCTATTATGAAAACTAAATTTGCTATCTTTGATTCCCAATAAAATAATAAAACTTCTTCCTTGTTATCGCTAATGAAACTGGCCTGCACATGTCCTTTATTTATCCAAACCAGTTTTTTACCCATGTGTACCCGAATCTGGTTCAGCCTTTACCTGAAGAAAAAAACAGTGGAATTTAAGTATATATGTTCTATTAAAGTACTCACATGGAAACGGTATCTTTGCCTCAAGTTCTTCACCCAAAATAATCTAATGAAGTGAGTCAATACTTATAGAATTGTAGCAATCTTAAACTCTAATGGAGAAAGAAAAATATAGGTGTCTATGATGTGTGCATTGATTTTTAGCAGTTCATCCTTAGTGGAAAATGTAATTGAATGTGTGTTCAGGTGGATAACATCACTTTAAAGGAGGAATAAGGCAATTTAATGCAATGGGAAGAACTGGATACATCCACATATTAAATAACTGTATAGTTCACTGATTGACAGTAAATCTTTATATCTAGATTATATATATATATCCCCTAGACCGTTCTCTCAACAACAGCACTGTGCTTCGTCAATTGTTGTCGACATGTAGTATCACTTTTATAACTTTCAACGTGATAGACCTTTGCTTCTCCCACCACCCTCACCACCCCACAATAGGAGAAAGTAATGCATCTGCTTTAGTAAAAGGTATATGGAAAAAAAAAAAAAAAACTTTCAAGGCAATGATGATTTATAGTCCACTATCAGTAATTTCTTTCTCTAGGACTAGGTGTGTGTTTCTTAATATATCTATGTGTGTGAATGATCATACATATACAGAGAGAGAAGGAGAAAGTGGAGCTCATACAGTTTTCTAAGAGGAACTGGTAATTTAAAATACTTGTTAGATAAAAATATGTGCCAATGCAGGTATCAGTTAGACAAATGAAACAACCAAAGGAACCATGGCTTCTTAACTTTAAAAAATAGCTTTAACTTTATCAAGATTTTAAGGTTCTAACAAGATGGTTATATTAATATATGCGGTTTTAGTTATCTGTTTATGGTCTACCTCTCAAAGTAGAATGTAAGCAAGTTCACTCATTTTTTAAAATGGCTCCCTCATTCTCATAGTATGGATTGGATATAGCAGGATTTATTCAACTATTTTTTTCTTGATGGACATTAGGGTTTTATAAATTTTTGTCACTATGAAATGTTCATATTTGGTGTTCTGGACTATTATTTCTCTAAACTAGATTCCTATGAGGGGAATTTTGATTCAAAAGTATATGTATTATTTAATTTTGAGAAACACTGAAGATTAATTTTCAAAAATGTCCTAGCAGTTCACACACCCAATAATGTAAAAGTATCCATCTTCACCGTGAATTTCAGCATTGAATGTTATATCGATCTTTTAAACTTTTTGACTGTCAACGTTTAAAACAAAGGTAAGCAGCTTAGCCAACAGAACAAGTTTATTTAGGGATAGCAGAGGAATTGCAATTCAGGACATGCTGACTATGGGTGAACCACAGACGTGTCTGAAGAACAAAGTAGACGAATGTTCTTTCATAGAGGAAAGGAGGGAGTTGGGAGGGGCTGTTTGAATGAAAGTTCATTGGAGGAGAACAAGAGTTTAGGGTAGTGGCAGTTTCTCATTGGTTGAATGTGGCTGTGTCTCATTGGTTGGGCTATTGCTGGGCAAGGAAAAAATCTTGGGAGGGGTGGTGCATGACAGCTCCCCCTTCAGGGCTTCCCAACTCCATTTAAAATGAGGTTTTCTTTACTTATTTTCACACACCATATTGCAAAATCCTATGGGTGAAAAATGGCATCTCCCGGTTTTCATGTGCATTTTCCTGACTACTGGTAAATTTAAGTGTCTTTTTACATTGTTATCAATATTTACCTTCCTTCCTCTGAAATGTCTGTGCACTTCCTTTAACTATGTTTTTTCCTTTTTTTCCCCAAGCTTTATTGAGGAATAATTGACAAATATTGACTACTTTTCTATTGAGTTATATGTCTCTAATATTTTGAGGGGTGTTTTTGCACAGATAGTAATCTTTAACATAGTAGTTTTTATACCATATTTTCTTTTAGCCTACTTTTTATAACTTTTTTAAAACAAAAGCTTGCTGTTAGCAAAGTAATATGTGCCCAAAGTTAAACCTCAAATAATACTAAAAATATTTTTATGAAATTCAGCTGTTCCCTGCCCCACCTTTTCACACTTTTTTTTCTTGCTATTGCAAAGCAACTACTTTCAATTTTTACCATTTTTTAGGTTTTTAAAAAAGTATGAGTCTAATGCACTTACATTGCATTTTTTTAGTTATACATTTTCTATTGATTTCCTGTTACAGTTCCTAAGAATTTCATTCTCAATTATTAATGTTTACCTTACTTTGTCTATGTAAATATTGCTCATTGTTGACTCAAGTTGTGTGTGATGATTGTTTCCTTTGACTTACAAATGTTTGTTTTACATGGATTTAATAATTACACCTTTTAAAAAAGTTTTATATTTTATATAACTCCTTATTTTTTCCTATATATTTTACCTGATTTCTTACATATGCATAAGCAGTTTTTCCACAAAAAGTTCCAAAGATTCAGTCAGTTTATTCATCTTATGGAGACCACCCACTCCTGTTCTAATCTATACTCATATTTCTGAGTCCTCAGTTTACTTTATGCTACTCTCCATGTTTCCTGAATCCCATTTCTTCCTTTCTTGGTTGAGCTCTTATTTTCCTAAAACCAATCCTCCAGAAAGCTCCACAGAAAGGGTGTATAGCAGGTACATTTTTAGAATTCTTATTGATTTAAATTTTCTAGCTTAAAAGTTATTTCTCTTCAAAAATTTGAGGCATTTCTCCTTGCTTTTTATCATTTAAATGCTGCTATTGAGAAATATGTTTTTCAGGCAGAAAGAAAGGAAAAGCAGGAAAGTGCAATGTCTATATCAAGAAGCAAAGCTTTTTCAGAAATTCTCAGATTACTTCTCACTGACCAGATCTATGTCAAATGGCCTCCCCTAGGTGTAAGGGAATATACAGAGGCAAGTCTTAAATTGGGCACATTTTCCCCTAAATGATATCAGGATTCTGTGAGTAAGAACAAAAATAGGATTGGATATTAGATAGGCAGTGAACAATGTCTGCTGAATTTGGTTTTGATATATTTTTTTTTCACTTATTATTTGACATTTAAGGTTGTATTTAATTTATTTGCTTACAAATAATTTCTTTGCTGTGCATTATTTGTATACACATATGTGTATACACATATGTGTATACACATACACATGCTGTGCATTATTTGTATACACATATGTGTATACACATTATTTGCATACACATATGCATTTGTAATATGCAAAATATGCATATTACATTATTTGTAATGCAAAAAATGCATTACAAATAATGTAATAATTTATTACATTTGAAATAAAATCCCAGAAATGAGATTATTTTTCAAAAAGTACATTTTATTTCACCTTCTGTTGCTAAATTCTTTCAAGTTTTCCAGTGTCAACTCCATGAAGTTTCCTATTCCCTCAAGTTTTACCAATGCACAGTTTTATCATTAAAATAAATTCTGATTTGATAGGTATATAATGGGGTATCATTTAAACTTACTTCTTTGATTACTAATGAGGTAAAACATTTTTATTGTTTCTCTTTTTATTTTTCATATGAAATTTTATTTTGTCAGCTGTTTATTCATATTTTGGAGCCATTTTCCTATTAGAAGGTTCATCTTTTTCTTAGTGATTTAAAACCCTTTATAATCACATGTATATTTTACTCTTCCCAGCAGCAGTTGTCTTTGGATTTGGATTGATAGTCAAGCTCAGAGACTCAGTATCAGGTTTACTTAGGTTTGAAAAAGATCTGGGACAGGTCTGTTCAGCATGCAGAGTGACAGCAGAGTGGAAGTGGCATGAGTCTCTGGCAGAGTTTCCAACATCCACAAATCATTCTGCACTGTGGACTTCCATGGTTACTATAAAAGAGGCAGCCTGGGTGAGGACTCTCAGTTCAGAGACACCATCAGCTCTCGGATCCATCCAGTCTTTTTTACCTTGCTAGTTTATGGCTTTCTCAGTGGTAGGTACATCCTTTGATGTAGCTGCATCTCATCAATTAATTAATGACCAAACTCAACAACAAGGTGCAGCCATCCAGTGAGTAGAGCATAACCTCAGCAGGACTCTCATTTAACTTGTATGGGATATACATTCTTTGAATTACTGTTGCAGGGAGAACTTGGCCGGAGGTCAAGTCTTTAGGCATCTCTGAGGCTAGAACAAAGGTCAGCAAACTAAGTCCCACAGGCCAAATCTGTCCCCTTACCTAGTTTTGTAAATAAAGTCTTATTGGAACACAGCTACACCCATTAGTTTATATTGTCTGTGGTAGCTTTCATGGTACAATTGCAGAGTAGTTATGACAGAGACTTTTGAACCACAAAGACTGAAATATTAACTAAATAGCTCTTTACAGAAAAAATTTTGCTGACATTGGAACTAGAAGAAAGGCCACAACTCAGCTGTTAATCCTTTCCTTCCAATAGACGGAGTATTAATCCAAGCTCTCCATGCTGCAAACGTTTTCCCATGTTTTCATTTGTATTTTTATGATTATATGGTATGGAAGTATAGATATTTAAAATTTTTATTAAGTCTAGTTTGTCCTATTTATTTGTTTGTTTCTTTGTTTTCATTGATTTTATACTTAGAAAATTTATCAACATATAAAATTGAGGTACATTGTAACATATATTTCTTCTATTTCCTCTTGTTCATTTACTTATTTTTATTTTATAAAATTTGGTGTTTATTTTGGTGTATGGCAAGTCATAATTATCTTTAGCTTATTTTTCACTAAATGATTTATCAATTGTCCTAGGACAATTGATGACTAATTCATATTTTCCCATTAATTGAATATTATAGCCTAACTATCCACCATATTCACACACATGCCCACATACACTGGCTTCCTATTTTGCTCCATTGTTCTTTCTGTTTCTTCTTGTAACAAAACCATACTGTTAAAGTTACTGATTTTTATTATACGTGTTAATTTTACTGATATATATTATTGCCCTTTTCTTCTTTTTACATTTCCTTAGCTATTCTTGCTACTTTATTTTTATAGGTAAAATTTGGAATCATTTTTTTTTATAATTCCAAAAGTCAATCAAAGGAATTTTTATTGCAATTACATTTTATTCATGATTTATAGAATTTATACAAGAAAAAAGATTTGTTATAATTATATATGTTTCATTCAGGCTAAATAAAAGATTAGGAAAGATATTCAAAATGACAAAATTACATCTGTATGCATTTTCTACATTATATACCACCATAATATTTTGTACCTAAATATGAAAAACACATATCTTATATGTTTATTATTCATTTGAGGGTTATTTATTAATTTTAACGGGAAGTAACTGGTACAGACTAACTGCCCTCTAAATTTTTACTGAATGAATGAACAGTAAATATATTCAAAATATCTAGTATACAATTACTACAAATAAAATTAATCTGTACATTATTTTAAGAAGAGTTGACTTAATACCTAGACACTAATCAAAGAACACCAAATATCTAAAAGTTATTAGAGAAAGTCCCAGAAATTTAAAATGTGAAATAACATCTATCGGAACTCCCGATCTATATCTAATTCAAAATATATCTTTGGTATGTTCTCATATATGTAATCAGACATTGAAAGTATATATACCTGGGCTCTATTGGCATTTACACTTCATTGTGTTAATGTCCATATTTACACTCAGAATTTGAAATAATTATATTTCTATTCTTTCTCCCTAAACTGCATTGTTCATCATTAGAATATTTTATTACAACTTCGACTTTGTCATTTCAGTGACCTGGGATCAATATTTAACATCTGTTCAGAAATTCAGTATCTTTTTTTTAGATTTGTGAACTATAATTGATATACAAAAAATTGCACACATTTAGTTTTTACATTTCGATCAGTTTGGACATATTCATGCACCCATGAGTGATACTATCATCACAACCGAGACACTAAACATATTCATCACCTCCAGAAATTTCCTTTGTTTTTTGTGGTTTTTTATTTTTATTTTTTGGTAAGAATACTTAACAAGAGATTTATCCTCAACATATTTTAAAGTGCACAATACCATATTGTTATAACTATAGGTACAGTTTTTTACAGCAGACCTCTAAAACTTACTCATCTTGTATAACAGAAATTTTATACCCATCACTAATAATCAGGGAAATTTGGACCTAAACCACAAGTAGATATTACCTCACACCTGTTAGGCTGGCTGTTATTAAAAAAACAAAAACATATAACCGTTGGTGAGGATGTGGAAAAAATGGAACCCTTATACACTGTTGGGTGGGAATGTGGAACTGTATAGTTGCTGTGAAAACAGTATGGAGGTTCCTCAAAATATTAAAAACAGAACTACTCTAAGGTCCAACAATCCCATTTCTGGATATATACGCAAAACAATTGAAATCAGGATTGCAAAGGGATATCTGTGCCCCACACGTTCATTGCAACATTATCCACAATAGTCAAGATATGAAAACAATCCATATGTCCATTGACAGATGAATGGATAAAGAAAATGTAGTATATACATGCAATGAAATATTAGCCTTGAAAAAGAAGAAAATTCTGCCATTTGTAACAACATAGATGAACCTAGAGGACTTTACGATAAGTGAAATAAACCAGTCACAGGAGGACAAATACTGCATGATTCCACTTATGTGAGTTATCTAAAATAGTTAACTCATAGAAGCAGAGTATAGAATGGTGGTTGCCAGGGACTGGGGGGAGAGGGAAAATGGGGAATTATTTCTCAAAAATTCAGTATTTTAATGATTTGGGGAACATTTTATCCTATTTTCTTCTCTTTTTAAGGCTATGTGAGCTAACAAGATTTGGGTAAATGTTGGGGTTTGTGATAAAACTTCTAAATCTCACCCTTAAAAATGGATGTTTATTGAAAATAGTTAACCACCAAAATGCAAAATATCAGCTGGAAGAGGATTTGCAGGTTTATTTGCTGTCATCTGCCTGTTCCATCGTTATCAATTAGTATCCATACCAATAGGTATGTTAGTTTTGTTTTGGTTGCAGCAACTTAAGTCTAAGTGAGAAGTATATAATGGGATGTCCTACAGGATCCCAAAGACAAGAAATCAGTTCGCCTAAGGAAGAAAATGTAATTAAAAATTGCAACCATGTCTGGACTCTCTTTAAAATGCTTGCCCCCAAATCAATCTAAAGTTGTGTATGGGGCTCCCACAACCAGGTGAATGAAGGAGAGAAAAGACAGTTCTCAGAAAAGAAGTGCTGGGTAGATAATCTAGTAGGTGTCTACTACATTATTTTCGAATACTTCAGTTAAGAGGAACTCTCTAGAGACAAATAACTGCCTCTTTAAACAGCTTTGGACATTAGAAAGCATAGTTGAAATGCTTTTGAATAGTTTCTAATTATTGTGCAAGTTATTCCTTCTTAAGGTAATTTGAGAAAAAGTCTAAACCTCCTTTATATAACTGTCCTTCAGATAAATGATCAAAGCTTTTATATATCTCTTGTTTTACCTTATCTAAGCTAAATGTACTTACTTCTTTGAATTACTCCTCATATGATATCATTTTAAGTCTCTTAACCAATTTTTGTTGTTGTTATTTTTTAATGAAAGTGTTCAGTTGCCCCAAACTGGAAGCAGTACTCTGAACATCTCTGAAAAGAGTGGGACAATCACATCCCTTTTTCTAATACAAATTTACTGTTAATATATTCACTATTTTTTTGTGTGTAGCCTCCTTTTTCTTTATAGCCATGTTGAAATAAAAGCACCATAGTATTTTTTTTCCATTGATGAACTATGCCTTTTCTATCTTGTACTTGTGTATTTGGAGTGTTAGATCCAAAATATAATTACTCATTACATGCTGTTTTGCTAAATTAAGTCTATCATTCCGGCCCATCAACATCTCTTTGGAATTTGACTCTGTATCCAATATATTGGTCTCTTTCTGACTCTAGCTTTTTTTTTTTTTTGTCCTGTCTTGGGACTGTCCACCTTAGTCTTTATGATCTCCCTTAAAACATATTGAAGGTAGAGGCAGTGTAATTTGCGACTGTTGGGGAAACTTTATTGATCTCATTATACACATTTGCAGAAGTGAAGTAGGCATCTCAAGCTTTGTGCAAAGTTTTTTTTAAAAAGAAAACACAAAAATACACATAGCCATAAGAGAAATGACACTACAGTCTATGTAGACTCTGAAAATCTCCACCATGCGCTGAGAGAGAAAGGATGTGTAAAAGGAAAGTATATACAATGGACTATTACTCAGCCATAAGAAGAAACAAAATTGAGTTATTCGTAGTGAGGTGGATGGACCTAGAGTCTGTCATACAGAGTGAAGTAAGTCAGAAAGAGAAAAACAAATACTGTATGCTAACACATACATACGGAATCCAAAAAAAAAAAAAGGTCCTGAAGAACCTAGGGGCAGGACAGGAATAAAGATGCAGGCGTAGAGAATGGACTTGAGGACACAGGGAGTGGGAAGGGTAAGCTGGGATGAAGTGAGAGAGTGGCATGGACATATATGCACTACCAAATGTAAAATAGATAGCTAGTGGGAAGCAGCCGCATAGCACAGGGAGATCAGCTCAGTGCTTTGTGACAACCTAGAGGGGTGGGATAGGGAGGGTGGGAGGGAGACGCAAGAGGGAGGAGATATGGGGATAACATGTATATGTATATGTATAACATATATGTATAACATGTATATGTATAGCTGATTCACTTTGTTATAAAGCAGAAACTGACACATCATTGTAAAGCAATTATACTCCAATAAAGATGTTAAAAAAAAAAAAGGGGGGTATGTATGACCTAGATCTTTGCCACATTGTAGCACTCAGAATCTCCAGCTTAAATTCTTTCCCTTTACCAGGACAAGCAGTGTGGCATGTTATCAGGAGAACTAATTCAGAAATCTTATAATCCTTCTGTGGATCCAATTGTGTCAGGTAACATGTGCAGCTTCAGTAAATTAGCAGAAGCCCTCCTGAAGACCAGAGTTCTCCCAGTATCTTTGTGGAGGTGTACTACTCTGAGCGATGCACAACCCCCCCAATACCCAGTATCAATTCACCAAAATAAGGTTGACATCAATATTATATCATATATATTGGAACTAGAGGGAGGGTAAAGAATGTTAATGCACAGAAGACCATTGAACTATAATAAATGTTTATATTTTATCACATACTCTTCCAAGTACTTTACATGTACCTTGTTTTACCTTATCCAAGATAAATTTTTGAAATGTTATCTTTAACTGTCTTCATGTTACCAATGAGGAAAGTGAAGTAGAAAGAGGTTGTAACTTGTCTAGGTGCCACAGCTAGTATGATGAAGGAATTAGGATGTGAACTAGGTAGTTTGACTTTATTCTTTTTAACCAATACACCATACTGCCTCTTCGTATTAAAAAAAAAAAAAAAAGCCTCTGAAAATGCCAGGGGAATGGGTGCAGTAGGTTTATGGTAATCAGTATTGACCTGTGTCTCTTAATCTGGTCTCTTAGTCCATTGGAGTAATTTCTTCTAATTCCCCTCAATACCATCAGCACATTTAATAAATATGATCTCTCTATATCTGTATTCAGGTCTTTATATGGCTACCATCAGTTATTTATAAAAATAATGAACATGACTTGGCTGAAAATGGAGCCCTTTTGTTCAATATTAGAAATCCTTTTCCATGTGAATAAGCAATTATTTAAGTTTTTTTTTTTTTTCCTAGCTCATATCTTTCATCTTATCTAAGGGAACAATCAGATACCTTACTTTCTGTGGTTCAGGTACTTGGGATCTTCCACATTTGTCTATATATTAGATTTGTAACCATTTCAAAAAAGAAATAAGATTATTTTGAAATTACTCCCATTACAAAATTGATCCAAGACATTGCAATCCAATTATAAGATCATTATATGGTGCTGTGGTTAGTATCTACAGTCTAAGTTGTGAACTGTTAGTAGAACTTAATTTTGTTATAGAAGCAGAAATTTATCAATATGTTAATGAATGAAATTCAACATTCTCTTGTTTATAACTAGTATTAAACTGTGTTGCCTGTAACTACTGTTTTACTTTTGCTACCGGAAAATCAGAAATAATAATACTATTTTTTAAAAAATCAACCACAACCAAAAAAGTTTGTGAGGAAATAGTGGCATTTTATTTGTGTCCTTTGTCTTTGCGATTGGAACTTCCCCTTAGGGCTATTTTATCACACAAATTGCACATCTGTAGGCCTGCAGTGTATAAATTACTCATTCTTTAGCCTTTGGTAATCAGAACCATGAGGTTTTATTATGTTTACATATATCAGATAAAAGGCTTCTGGAGATCTATGATGTTTGTGTAACCCTCACCTAAATTTGAAAATAATTATATGTAGTGCTATGAAACATTACAGATGTTAGCAGTGCATTTTGTTCCTAATGAGGTTGATATATTAAAAGGCCGTTCCTTTGTATCATTTTTGCAAGGACAAGTCCAACTAGTAAACATTGGTACTGACTCTCCACAGAGGGCCATAAGGACCATGGAGCCAGCTCTGACTAATCTTGGAGTTTCCTGAAAACTTGTCAAAGTGGCCATTTAAAAAAATATTTTGGAAAGTATTCCTCTATACATTTATATTTTGGAATCAGTTATATATTGACCAGCTGTATTTTGTATTGCTGCTTACTGTCAAGCAGCTTAAATGTCTTAAGCCTAGTAAACCTTAAGAAACAGGATCATCTTTATCTAATTATTTGTGTTTCACCCTGTAAAGCTTTGTAGGAAAATCAAAATGGTGCTTTCCCTCATCCCCATCCTTTGCTTTGCTCTTTAATCTGACCCTTTACACTCAGGACAAGGGGTCTGGAAACTATGGCCCACTGGCCAAATCTGGCTTTCTGCCTGTTTTTATACAGCCCATGAACTGAGAATGATTTTTACATTTTTAAATGTTTGGGGGAAAAAAAAATCAAAGGAAGAATAATATTGTAAGTAGTGAAAATTATATGAAATGTATGTAAGTAGCAGCAAGAAATGAAATTCAGTGTCCATAAATATATTTTCATCGGAACACAGATTGCTTTGTCATTACATTTTGTCTATGACTGCTTTCATATGACAATGGCAGAATTGAGTAGTTGTGACAGAGATCACATTGCCCGCAAAGCCTAAAATATTTATTACCTGGCTCTTTACAATAGAAGTTTACCGACCTCTGCTCTGGACAATCTTCCTGTCCTTTGTAAGATTTTAAGCTTTCTCTCTGGACAGATTTTTCTTCTTTCTGTACTCCAGAGAGATATTTTTCAGTGCTCTCCTGTCCACTGTGAGTTCAAACATCCCTAAAGCGTTGGGATATAGTAAGAAAGTAGGAACATATTTTATTTTTGCAAATTATTTATTTGGAGATGACTGGTCAAATGTTTGCTCTTACTGATATGTATAAGATAAAAAATTTTAAAGACCACTGCCATATATGTATATCATAATCTGTTTTCTATAAAATATTAAAGTATGCAGGGTATTAATTGACAATATGTGAGAAAAAGTTTCAGAGTCCTGTGGGTTTGTGAGATAATGGATTATGGAAAGGTTGACAGATAGGTTTAGTACTGGATATCTTATGGCCTTTCATATGCTTAGGGTGCATTGTTAATCACCAAGAGGAGCTATAACTTTGATGTTTTCCCAAGGTGGTATGGTCAAAGAACTTCCCATCCATACCCAAATATCCCAGCAAGCACCTTTGGGAAATGTTTCATTTCATAGGACATTTAAGAGCATTAAATTTTATTGTATATGTGAAAGCACCGAAGATATTGTAGAGCACTATACAAATATGAGGTATCGTTTTGAGGGACTTTTACCAGTCTTGGCACCTGGACAAGCATTTAAGTGACTGAATTAATTGCTACTTAAAATATATTCATTGTTATTATTATAGTTATTTAATTAATTAATTTTGAATATACTTAAAGTCAGAACATGATTACAGCCCAAAGGAAAACTGAGCACTGGATTGTTCCTTCTAACCATCTAATGATCTCTAAGGCTACTTCAGCAAGCTAGTGGTAGACTCTCAAATTAGTATTTTAGTCAGTGATGGAAGATTTTGATTATAACATCTCTACCAGGAATCAGTTTATTTTTAGGTCAACCTGTAAGAATATTTTGTGGTTATATCCAGCATTTGCATCTGCCCACCACTTTGCTATTATGATTTTGATTATACCATTTTCAGAATTAATAACTATTATGATTAAAGTAATTCATTAAGTAATTTAAATGGTGAAATTCTACAGTTCATGCTGTCTTCTGAAGGATGAGTGGACAAGAAAGTATATTATCTCAGAATACTAGGTTTGAACCAACTGACAAAGCCATTTCTAGGGGAAGAAAAAGTTTTCCTGGACCCTTGTAGGGTCCCTGGCTGGGTCCCTGGCTGGGTTCTGAAAGTTAAACTGACAAAGACAGATTAAGAGACGAAAAGCATACACATTTTGTTGAGTTTTTACATGTACACAGAATACTTCACAAGAGAATGAAGACCCAAAGAAGTGGCCAGAGCAGGAAGATTTAATACGTCTTAGACAAAGAAACAATACATTTGTGAAGAATGGACAAGACAAAGCAGTTTGGACTAGGGGGTAGTAAGTGGTGAAGAAATAACTAGGAAGTTATGGGTGAGTTTAACAAGGTTTGTTTGTACAGATTTCTTGGCCCCCAATTCCCCATCTCTGGTATAAGAATGTCTCCCTCCTCCAGGTACAGGAAGGGTACTTTTCACATGAAAGTTGTATAACATGTTTCAGGAGAAAAGGGTGAGAGGAATGAGGTCAGCGTGACCCTTCTGCTTCTGCCATTTTAAACAATTTCTTCAGCTTAAGGTGTTAAATACGCCAACGTGCCATATTTTGGGGTAGCATGTCCCTGAAACCCATCAAAGCAAAGACTTTGCCATTCAATTTTCTTTTTTACAGTAATGCCTAAAAAGTGGTCCTGATAATTAAAATAGAATGCTACTATGAATAACACATTCTGAATTTCAGAATTCTCAGTTTCTTTGTTTGCTTGGTTATTTGTTCTTGTTTTATTTTATTCTAATTTGTAAAGCCTTTCCCTGTGAAGCCGTATCGACCACCTTTTAAGTGTAACATGAATGATTATTACTTATGAAACTAAAAAAAAAAAACAACTTGAAAAAACTAGAGGACACAGGAAGTTTTTCAAATGTCCTTCAGTTTACTTGTTTGCATTTCCTCAGAAGAGACTGGTACAAAGCAGTTTGGAGTTTATAATAGCTGTGAAAGCATTTATTGTTCCAAGGCTAATTTTAACCTGTGATAAAGATTGCTTTTTGTATTCAATTCAATGTGATATCCAGTAATTGTTTGTCAAGGCTAAGCGCTGTAGGACATAATACATTTTTTTAAATTGTGTTTTGTAATTATAATGCAAGCATCTTTACGGCCTAATATATGAAAGAATGTTATTGAGTTGGGGTGTTAGAATTATGAAAAAATAGACTTTAAACTTTATTATTTCAATTATTAAATCTCATGGCTGCTTAACTTACATTTAGGGGAGTTTGACTTTGTATATTTGCTCAGATGATGATTTTTTGTTAGCTGATTGGTTTCACAGATTCTTGGCAGAAATAAACTTCTTTTTTTCTCCCTCATATTGCATCTTCTTATTTTAGTCAGTAGAATATTGCTGGGGAGGATTCCCTAAGATAGCCACAGCATGTGGTTTTAATATGAGTTTGAGATTATCCCAAAATCATAAATTTTTGTCATGGATGGAAAATGTTCAGATAGTAACATTTCTAATCTGAAAGATTTGCATGTTGAATGTTTTATAGTTTTATGGATAAATGATGTTTTGCTATCCTAATCAGTGGTGGCTGAAACTGATGGTAGGGATCATGTCATACAACCTCATTATTTTCTTAGAGGGACACTAGAACCAGTATTCTCTAAAATATACAGGGCTCTATATCAACAGAGGTGTTAAGGTTGAGGAAGAACACACCAATCTTAGAGTTCTAGATGGCTTACTCTAGAATACTTCCACCATCAGGTCTGCATCCTATCAGTTTTTCTTTTTCCTGCTTGATATATTTTTTTGTTTTACTTTTTTTAAAACCATGAAACATAGCATGCATACCAAAAAAGTATGTGTAATTTAGATATATAGTTTAAGTAATAATAAAATGAGTTTATTATTTCTCATTTCACAAGTTAAGATGTAGAATATAAGACATTTCTGTACCTTTTCTCTTTCCTCTAGAGGTAGTAACTTAGATTTTGGGATAATCACTTTCTTACTTTTGTTTATGTTTTGCCACATATGAATCCCTAAATAGTATATTTAGTTTTGCCTGTTTTAATACTTTATATAAGTATGACCACACAGTTTATATTGTTATGCTTTTCACTTATTGTTTAATCTTCTGTTTTTTGCATTTATTTTAGTTGAATTAGCATTACTTCATTCATTGTCACTGCCATATACTATTTGCTCATCATTCCTTTTATTTGAAAATGTCTTTATTTTATCCTCATTCATTTTTTTATGTTTTATTTATTTATTTATTTTTAATTTGGGATCCTCATTGTGGTGGCTTCTCTTGTTGCAGATCACGGGCTCTAGGCGCGCAGGCTTCAATAGTTGCAGCATGCGGGCACAGTAGTTGTGGCACGTGGGCCCTAGAGTGTGTGGGCTTCAGTAGTTGTGGCACATGAGCTCAGTAGTTGTGGCACATGGGCTCTAGGGCACATGGTCTTCAGCAGTTGTGGTGCGCGGGCTCAGTAGTTGTGGCTCATGGGCTCTAGAGCGCAGGCTCAGCAGTTGTGATGCACGGACTTAGTTGCTCCGCGGCATGTGGGATCTCCCCGAACAGGGATCGAACTGTGTCCCCTGCATTGGCAGGCGGATTCTTAACCACTGTGCCACCAGGGAAGTCCCTATCCTCATTTTTGAGTTATAATTTTGAAGGTATACAGTTATTCTCAGTCAACATTTCTTCTTTATAGAAAATAGATTACTCTCTTCTGACTTCCACTGGCACTGTCAAGAAGTTCACTATCAATCTGCTTTTCCTTGTAGGTAGTCTTTTTAACTTTGGTTCCTTTTTAAGTCTTCTCTTTGCTTTTGTGCTTTATTTACTACAAGGTACTAATTTTATTTATTATGTATGAAGTAAAGTTGACTTACAATATTATATTAGTTACAGGTGTACCATGTACTGATTCAATATTTTTATACATTATGGAATGATCATCGTGATAAATCTAGTTACCCTATGTCACCATACAAAGTTATATTATTGACTATATCCCCTATGCTGTACATTACATATCTGTGTCTTATCTATTTTATGACTGAAAATTTGTACCTCTTAATCCCCTTCCCCTATTTTGCCCATCTCCCTATACCCCTTGCCTCTGGCAACCACCAGTCTGTTCTCTGTATCTGTGAGTCTGTTTCTTTTGTGTTGTTTGTTGTTTTTTAGATTTGACAAGTAAGTGAAATCATGCAGTATTTCTCTTTCTCTGTATGACATTTCACTTAGTATAGTGCCCTCTAGGTGCATCCATCTTGTTGCAAATGGCAAATTCATTCTTTTTTATGGCTGAGTAATATTTCATTGTATATACATGTCATGTCTTCTTTATCTATTCCTCCATCAGTGGATACTTAGGTTGCTTCCATAACTTTGCTATTGCAAATAAAGCTGCAGTGAACAGTGGGCTACATATATCTTTTTGAATTAGTGTTTTTGTTTTCTTTGGTTAAATATCCAGAAATTGCTGGGTCATATGATAGTTCTATTTTTAATTTTATGAGGAACTTATATATTGTTTTGTGGTTGTACCAATCTACATTCCCACCAACAGTGCATGAGCATTCCCTTTTCTTCACATCTTCAACAATGCTTGTTATTATTGTCTTTTTGATAATAGTCATTCTGACAGGTATGGGATGATATGCCATTGTGGTTTTGATTCGCATTTCTCTGATGATTAGTGATGTTGAGCATCTTTTCATGTGTCTGTTGGCCATCCATACACCTTCTTTGGAAAGTGTCTTTTCAAATCCTCTGCCCGTTTTTTAATCAGGTTTGTTTTTTGTAATTGAATTGTATGAGTTCTTTATGTATTTTGGATATTAATCTCTTATTGGATGGGTCATTTGCAAATGTCTTCTCCCATTCAGTAGACTGCTTTTTGTTTTCTTGATGGTTTCTTTCACTGTGCAAAACTTTTTAGTTTGATGTAGTCCCATTTGTTTATTTTTACTTTTGTTGCCCTTCCCTGAGGAGACAGATCCAGAAAAATATTGCTAAGACCAGTGTCAAAGAGCTTATTGCGCATGTTTTCTTCTAGAAGTTTAATGGTTTCAGATCTTATTTAAGTCTTTAATCCATTTTGAGTCTATTTTTTATATGGTATAAGATAATAAGTCTAGTGTCACTATTTTGCATGCAGTTGTCCAGTTTTCCCAACATCATTTATTGAAGGGACTGTCTTTTCCCCATTGTATATTCTTGCCTTCTTTGTTGTAGATGAATTGACCATGTAGGTGTGGGTTTATTTCTGGGCTCTCTATTCTTTTCCAGTGATCTAATGTGTTTTCCTTGAGTTTTTTTGGTGTCCCTGGATCTGAAGACTGACATCTTTCATTAATTCTATTAAATCTCTGACAATATATATTTAAATACTTTCTCTTCTGATTGTCCCCATTATCTTCTTGTGAACTCCAGTTAGGTTTCTCCTTTAATTCTCAATCTGTGTTTCATGTCTCTTTACCTCCATCTCATTTGTCTGTGCTACCTTTCAGGTAATTTTCCCAGATATATCATCAGATTGACTACTTCTCTTCATCTATGTCTAATCTCTTATTTACCCCAAACTATTAAGGTTCTTTTTTTTCCCAATTATTACTTTTTTATTTGTAGAAATTCTTTTTTTTATATTTTAAATTTTTATGGTAAGTTTTGAATTTCTTATTCTTTGATTATACATTCAAGCCTCTCTTTTATTTTTCAAACGTACTAAAGTTTTACATTCCATATTTGAAAATCTCAGTATCTGTGGGGGATTTTTATTTTGCTTTGTTTTGTAGATTTGATTTTATAGCTTTTTCTTCCTACTGACTTTCATTTATGATGCCTTTTTTCCCCTCATTTGATTAGTAGAAATCTATTGTGAACTCACATCCCTGGGGTAAAATTTCCTCCAGAGAGATTTTGACACTGCTTCTATTAATTATCTGAAGACACTATGGCCAAGAGCCTTTTTTTTTTTTTTTTTTCCGGTACGCAAGCCTCTCACTGTTGTGGCCTCTCCCGTTGTGGAGCACAGGCTCCGGATGCGCAGGCTCAGCGGCCATGGCTCACGGGCCTAGCCGCTCCGTGGCATGTGGAATTGTCCCGGACGGGGGCACGATCCCGTGTCCCCTGCATCGGCAGGCGGACTCTCAACCACTGCGCCACCAGGGAAGCCCCAAGAGCCATTTTTAAACCAAATTTTCAACTTGTGGTTTTGGGGCCCGCACAAGTTTGTATTCTTAGGAGAGAGATTTTTTTTTCTCATCCAATATTTAGTCTCAAATGGACACATACCCCATCATTACTCTGTAGTTGTTCTTTAGCTCAGAAAATGAGAGCATAACTTTTTGTTGGTGCTACCGTTATTTGGAGGCTTCTTGTCACACGACCACCATGCTTGTGCCCTGACTATGTGGCTCTCTCAGATGTTTCTAAGCCATTAGAACTCAGGCTGTAGGCCACCTGGGACTGGCAGAAACCTTGAGGGTAAATATCACTCTACAACTGGTTTGCCTTGGGGATCTCTGCTTGGTTGTCATTTCTGATCTCTGAGAAATTTCCTTATTTTGACACAGGTACAGTTGTGCATCTTTTGCTTTTGCTTTTTCATATCCTGCCAGGTATTTTTAAATGCACTATATTGTGAGGGCTTTCTCTCAATATCTTATTAATCATAATGCAAAAATGGAGAACTCCTGTCTGATTCTTTTAGATGTCCCCTTCCTTAAATAATAGCCATTTCATTTACAGTGGCTTCTCAAGTAAGACCACAGCATTTATACAAGTTTTATAAACAGTAAAGTTTTTTTTTAACATTTATCATTTTCAATGAAAATCCTGCCCTAATACTTGAAGATGTTTAATAATTATTAGAACTGACTCATGCTTATACCTTCACAGCTGCTGTTTTGGGCCCTAAAAGATTTCCTCAAAGCATATCACATGATCATCTTATGAGCAGGCCAGCAGAAATTTCTAAGTTAATTACAGTTTGGCAGAGTATATCCAAAACCTCTTATCTGAACAGTGAACCCAATAATTTAATCAGTCTGTCTGCTGATTAATCACGTTCTAATCCATCTGATATCAGCCCTGAAAAAGCTCTTCATCTGTTTCTTGTAAGACTTATCTCTGTGAATGCACAGCTGCTGTGAGCTATTGGTATTAATAACTTGAATAAGAGACAGAACACAATGGATTCTCAAAGCCTGCAGAAAGAAGTTTGAACTCTTTAAAACAGTCATTCAAGACTCTCTAATTTGACCTAACTCTATGCACTCTCCCCATCCTAATTTCCTGTCGAGTTCCCAGCATCAGCCCATGCACAGTTGCCTGAGCTTTCACTTCTACTTTGTCTCTAAAGTTGGTGAATTGATGAATGAATAAATATTTATTTATCAAATACCACATGTCAGCCATGTGCTCTATAATGTCATGTAATATCCTACAACCTCTCTGTGATATAGTGAAGCCATTTTGATAGATGAAAAAGTCGAAGAGCAAATCAAATTACTTTTTAGTGTCCTGTGTGCAAAGTTATAAACTCCTTGAAAAGGGGCAAGAGGAAAGACAAAAGGCTACAAATCTGTGACCCAGACTTTTACCAGTCAGACATGAATAAAATTCAAAAATTAAATCTCCGTATTTGTGCAGTGTGAGAAACCATATCTTCTAGATGTCTGACACTATCCAGGAGGAGGAAGACATTTGGCCCCAGGTGTGCACTAAGAGCATGTGAGTAAAATTCCTTCCTTGACATAGACATTCAGTCTATTTAGTTTCTGTTCATCATTTCCTTTTTAAGCCTAATCAGGTTCTAAATTGTTTCCCTAATTATTCTACTGCACAATGTGCTGTTGTTTGTTTGATTTTCCTCTTGCTCCCTCCACTGTCTTCCCTTCCTTACATAGGGTAGCCATTGGACGGTTCTGTCCAGCCCAAGATTGAGATTAAGTGCACCCCAGGCCATTTGTGTTGACAGTTGTCAGCACACCAGCACACTGGAAATACAGAATTCCTAATGTGTTCTAAAACATGAGAAGGTTTCAAAAGGTTCATAGGACTTTGATCTTGCAAAGTTTGGGGCCACAGGAATAAGAAATGGATTATCAAGGTTGATTCAAGACTATGGAAAGTTTAATTTCACTAAATGATAATAATTTTGTCTTTTTGCAGCCATTTTCCAAGTTAATGACACTTTATGAATGGCCATATCGTAATTTCTTCTTTCTAAGGTGAACCTGCATAGACTAGTCCTGGGTAGAACACTTGTTTAATAAGACTACTTGTTCAGCTCTCAGTTACTACATCTTTGTTTACATGAGCATCTGTGTGAATCCTGCTTAATTCTACTGTGCTAGATACAGTTAATTAGACAAATGGTGACTATCAAACCCAAGTTAAGCATGTCAGAGTCTCTGCCACAGGGGTTGGTGGGCCTGAGAGATTACAAGTTTTGGGGAGAGACTACACATCTTGTAACTTGGGACCTGTCACAGGCCTGTGTTCTATCATAAGAACTGAGACAGAGGAAGCCCTCTGTAGAAAGAGAAAAGAATGAAGAGATATGCAAATAGAAGCAGAGAAAAGAGACAGAGAAACATTCCTAACATTCTGGCATTATGTAATACATTTCTTTTCCTTAAAGCTCATATGCCACATCCCACTTTTAAAATTTAAGTTGTTCAAGTTGATTTATTTTTCTTGCAACTAAAATTAGTACTAATTATTATCATATACATCAAATGTTAAATCACTAATAATTTTATTACTCATATCACATAAATACATCTAGATTCTAGTCTCATCTCTAATGCTCACTAGAGCTGTGCAACAGTGGACAAGTCACTTTAATTTCTCTGAGACCTGGTTGTAGCATTAACTGCATGATGACAGAGTTGTGAAGATCAAATACATGATCTATGTGGAAGATCTGTGCTATACAAATCTAAATTACTATTGTTTCTGCATTTTTAACACCACTGTTTCTCTGATAAATTATTTTGTATTTGTAGGATAACGTTGTTAATCTTATTTACTGTGTTTTCCATGTGGATAGACAGATTTAAAGTTCCTGATGACAAATGGGTAAATTTTGTCACTAATTTAGGTTTTGTTTTGGTTTTTTTTTGTGGTACGCGGGCCTTTCACTGTTGTGGCCTCTCCCGTTGTGGAGCACAGGCTCCGGACGTGCAGGCTCAGCAGCCATGGCTCATGGGCCCAGCCGCTCCGCGGCATGTGGGATCCTCCCAGACCGGGGCATGAACCCGTGTCCCCTGCATCGGCAGGCGGACTCTCAACCACTATGCCACCAGGGAAGCCCTAATTTAGGTTTTTGAGCACTATCATTGTATAAGATACTAAGATGGAAAATTGATGTATTAAGAACAGATTCTCCTCCTGCCCATGTCACCCCTCCAAAACAACCAAGTGGAAATTATTCTGACCCTTATAAAATTTATTTTATGGAGTAATCAAATATTAATATACTTAGTTCATGAAGAAAATAAAGTGTTAGAGGGTTCTTTCATAACAGTGGAGTTGCACTAGAAACTGGGCCACTGTTGAATTTTATTTTACTTTTTGCTATTACCAGGGTAACAGTATGCCAGACTTATAATGATGGAATCATATTATGTAACAGGATATTTGTTGTTAGATTTATCTGTAAAGTGAGTCTACTCTTTTATGGAATAATGAATACTTAAATCCCACTTATATAGAAGATGATATATTTTAGAGGACGATCTTTCCTGCAGTGCATTACATTTTTGAAATTCTAGTTATTAAAACCAAATAATTAAAAGAATTTTGGATAAAAAACAACCAATTCACAGCAGAATCTTGGAAATTAAAAAAGAACAAATATCCCTAAGATTTAAGTTACAGGTTTTCAGGTAAACCAACAAAGCTTTAGCGATAGCTTATAATAGTATTCACTATGCTAGCACAAAGCTCATTAAACAGATTTCTCATTCTACCATGTGTTTCTACAGTTCAGGAATAAAGCTTCTTTGAAACTGCATATCACTAATACTTTTAGAAAGCCTTTGTTGCCCCTCATCTCCAGTTTCTCCCCCAGCATCTATCTACTCCAAAAAGTAACAAAAGTAATTGTTTTAAATTATTCTCTTACTTATTTTTAATTTCATCACAGAAATATGTTTTAGGTATCATATTCTTTATTTTTTTACATCTTGCTCTTTTCACTCAACAACATATTTTTAAAATTCATCTGTTGTAGTATAGTAGCTGTGGTTCACTGTGCAAATTTTATTTTTCATTTTCAGCTACCATTTTTAGACCCCAATTCTTTTCCTAGTTTCTTACCAAGTCATCTCTGCAAAGTTTCCTTTTCCTATTCATTGAGCCCATTGTGACTATTTTACTCCAGCAGTAACCATGGAAACAGCATGGGTTTTTTTTTTAGGATAAGAGAGGTCAAGTAAATGAACTTAAACAAATATAATCAGCCTATTTACCATTTCAGTCTCTTTACTAGTGCTGAAAAATCACTATCATCACTTCAAATGTTAAGAGGTCACTAGCACTCCATTTTATAATGGTAATTACAGAATCACATGAAGCAGTGATATCACCTAATGATTTCTTATAAATAAACATCAATTTTTTTAAATGTCTGAATATTGCTAATGTACTGAACACTAGAACTATGGTGATTCATCTTCTTTGTTATAGAGAATAAACTCTTATCTGTTCTAACTATTCTTGAATATGTTTATTTTGTTATATTAACTCCCTAAAGCAATGCTAATATGATTTAGCTGTTAAATATTAAAGCAAAATATCTATCTTGTAAAATCATACTCAGATTCTAGTATTCCCAGGTCAAATGCTTTAGTAAGTTATTGCCCAATTATTGAAGCTCTAACTTTAATCAGATAACCAAGGATAATTTGTTATATCTAAGTTTTCATCCATCTTTCACTTAATTTAAAAAGTCTAAGTCTCAAGTCAGTGGAGAATGTTTTTGACAAAGTAGTGGTAAATATGACTGGATTTGGGAAACAAAACCTAGAATAAAATTTATATTATTGATTTATCACTGGATGACCATATTGGAATTTTGGCACTTTAGTTGAATTTGGAATATGCTGAATTTTTTAATTGCTGTGATGGTAACAATTGACTCATGGATAGTTGACAAGTTATACACAATAGGTGGCTGTAATCTGGGCCATTATTAAGGATCTTTTTCTTTGCTTGAGTTAAGGAGAGAGAAAACTGACCTGTATAGAGATGCACTACCTGTCATAAATCAACATAAATGAGTAAACAATCCCTGTCATACAACAGATAAAACTTCCCTTTGATTTGCCTTGTACTTCCTGTTGGATCTTGGTTAAAGAAATCATTGATAATCCTCCCACAGTATATTTACAGTTTAACACTGGATTATAGAAGAGGAAATAAAACAATCCCAACATTAACAATAAATTCAACTCACAGTACACAAAATCTCTAGTGGAAGAATTTGAGGTTTTAAGGTATCACTGAGGGAGGACATTTGAAGAAAGAAGCATTGACTTGACAGTCCTCCAATTAAATGTTGTCATCTTATTGACCCTTTTGGCTGTTGTGAGTTCTTGGCCAAATTGTTATTAGGAGGAATACTGTAAAATAGCATATGGCTTAAAATTCCTGGACTATTGAGATTTTCCTTATTCAGTATAGCTGTGATTCTTCCACTCATCTTTTTTGTTTTATGATATTAAAAAGATATCTACACATTCTATGAAGATATGGGCACAGCCTAGGGCACAGATATAAGAGGCAACTATAGTTGGTTAAGGTCCTGATAGGAAGAAATCATCTTATCAGGACTTTAGCCTAAGAAATCTCCTAACCCAAGAAGTCCTCTAGGTGGCCATTGACCAGGTTAGGAATTCTTATCCACTTGAACTGGAAAAGCATAAGAGTTGGTTTATATCTGAATGGGGCCATTCTATTTGGATCCTAGAGATCAGATAAATCCAGCAACTTAGGGTCAACAGTCAGAAAGGTCTTAGAAGCTACAGGGTGATCAAGTTCAAATATGCTTTCTGTCATCAAAGATCTGCAGTAGGCTAGGATGGGGAGAAGTGGAGTAATGGGCAATCTGCATCACTGCATGCTGGTATCGGGATCTAGCCATAGTGTGGGGTGGGGGACTGTATTCAAAGAAGGGGTCCCTGAGGGATCAGGGGAAGCAAGTGAATGGTCTAGTAGGAAAGGATTTAAGCAAAGAACGAGTTCCTAAAATTTGACTATAAGCCCAAACTCATTTGTTTGTTCAGCAACAGAATGAGGCCAGCAACAAATACCTTATAGTTCCTGCCTCAGGACAAGACCTATTCTAGTGCCTAGGGTTCTAGTTTAGGTTCCTTCATAAAACATTATTTGAAACAACAAGGACCTACTGTATAGCCCAGGGAAGTATATTCAGTATCTTGCAATAACCTATGATGGAAAAGAATCTGGAAAAGTATATATACATATATATGTATATATGTGTATATATATGTATATGTATATATCTGAATCACTTAGCTCTACACCCAAAACTAACACAACATTGTAAATCAACTGTACTTCAATTAAAAAAAAAAGAAAGAAAAATACATTATATGAGCACTTACTAAAGGCCAGGCTAGAAGATGGACATGTAATAGTAAACAAGATATAGTTCCTCCTCTTCAAAAGTTTACACTCTACTGAAAAGTACTGACAAGAATATAGACAATCAACGATACAGAGTGTAAAGAGTACCAAATGGGGAATGGTACTCTTTTTTTTTTTTGCGGTACTCGGGCCTCTCACTGTTGTGGCCTCTCCCGTTGCGGAGCACAGGCTCCGGACGCGCAGGCTCAGTGGCCATGGCTCACGAGGCCAGCTGCTCCGCGGCATGTGGGATCTTCGCGGACCGGGGCACGAACCCATGGTCCCCTGCATCCGCAGGCGGACTCTCAACCACTGCGCCACCAGGGAAGCCCCGGGAATAGTACTCTTGGTACCATTGTTATTGTTATGATGGTGTGAGTCAGAGCAGCTTAAGACTTGATGGTGCTGGAGAGATCAGAAAAGATTCCTAAATAGACTGAAGTCTAAGCTAAGACCTGAAGAATGGGCAGGAGCAGGGAGTCTAACACACGAGTCAGTTTTGTTGAATAAGCAGGAAGTGCCACTTCCAATGTAGGGGTTCAGAATTAGCATCCCCAAAATGTGTCACTTTGGCATGAAGGTTACTTTGAGATAAAGGCAGTCAAGATCCTGCAGGTTCAAGAGAAACTACTGCCCCTCCTTTAAGTACCTAGAAGAATTTAAATTTGGGATTTTTCCCAGAAAAGAGTTATTTACCTAAGTGTCTCCATCTATTCAACAGGGCAAACATCTAGTTACCAAACATCTTCTTATTGTCCTATAATGACCCTTCTGTTCTTGGAAGCCCCAGATCCCTATCTCTTTCCTTAGCTCAGGATGGCATTTATACTTCATTTAACCTTTCTGTCTCTGAACCTCTCATGTATGTGGGGACTCTGACCCTCTCATGTATGTAGGATTCCTGTACATATGAAGTTAAATTCCATTTCTCCTGTTTATCTCATGTCAATTTAGTTCTTAGACCAGCCTGAAGAACCTAGAAGAGTGGGGGAAAGTTTTCTTCCTCCTCAACACAGGTCAATAAATTACAAAATGGTCATTTAAAACAGGTGCCCTTTCATTTGTGGAACTACCCATTGCCAGGGCGCATGACTTGGTAAACTGAATATGGACTCTCTTCACCTCCTTGGTCCAATTCTCCTGTGCAGAGCACAGACTGTGACCTAGACTGGACTTATCTAGGTGAAGAAAATTTAGAGTAGAGGGGATAGCAGAGGAAAGGAGGAACTCAAGGCTTAAATGTATGGCTCTTGAAAATTGAAACCTAGGAGAAAATCAGCCTAATTTGAATGAAACATTTCTAGAATTGTTTTCTCAGACCGGGACAGCATGAGAGTACCTACCTGGCTGAGCTGCACAGAAGCCACCAGCAGGTACGCAGAGCACACATTTAAGCATTTGCCAAGATAGAAATTGGACCCACTAGGCTTGAGCTTCCTGGGGTGACTCTACTTGTCATTTTACCCATTAAGATCGTGTAACATGGTTTCACAATAGCAAATCAAAGTAAGGCTGGTGGTATTCCTACGATTACAATAAAATTAGAATGGCTTAATTAGTAAAGCATTAACTGGCAGGATTCCTATAAGTAAAAATGTACATATTTAAGGTGGCTTATTGTAACATTTATAACATTTATTTTATAATATACTAATTCGTATGTAAAAGTGAATGTAAATTGCCAGAAATTAACATGCAATGTGAAGAAAAGTCCTTTTATCCTCTGCAACTGTAGCATTTGGCAGATTCAGGAATAAATAATCTTTTGTGGCAAGGGTATGCCTTATCAAACATATGCAGATCAGCACTAATTAATGCTAATTAAGGTTTCCTGTCTATCTAGTTGGAAAAACGTCCAAATGTTATGAAATCCAGTTAGTATGCCTATTACGCTAATTGTTTTATATGGGGTGGTTCTTAATTAAAATATGTAAATTGACCTTAATTGCTATATACTAATGGGGGTTCATGTTATCTCACTAAAAGTGACAAGATGGTGAGGAGGGGTACTTAAAGGAATAATTCTGATAGCTCCTTAACTAAATGACCTTTACTCAAAATTAATTTTAATTGGAAGCTGGCTAAAGAAACATTTTTTGGTCTTTGTTTCTTTTTAGTTTTTAGCAATGTAAGAATGTTACTCTTCTTTGTTAATACAGCTTTAGAAGCAGTATGGATCGTTAATTACACTTAACAAGCAAGTTAATTTGACTGTTTACTGTTTATAGTTATCAGGAAGTTATTGATATCCTCATTTCAGTCTTAGGAAAAATTAGTTCTCATTGAATGTGAATTTATGGTTAGAATCATATAGGTAAGTCAATCTAGTTAGTTTGTTAGAATCTGTGTTAAAGTTTGATGAGCCAATAATGCTAATATGTACTCCTTAGCTGATTTATGTTGAAATTACTTTTTAGAAAAAAAAATATTTTTCTTTACAAACATTAACTCTTATTTGAGTTAAAATCTCATTGGAGATGCTTAGATTAAATAGACTGAAATGATTTTCTTACATTTTACTTATCACATTTTTTTTTTTTTTTTTTGCGGTACCTGGGCCTCTCACTGTTGTGGGCTCTCCCGTTGCGGAGCACAGGCTCCGGACGTGCAGGCTCAGCGGCCATGGCTCACGGGCCTAGCCGCTCCGCGGCATGTGGGATCTTCCCGGACCGGGGCACGAACCCATGTCCCCTGCATCAGCAGGCGGACTCTCAACCACTGCGCCACCAGGGAAGCCCTCGCATTTTTATTTATTATTTAATTGCAGACAAATTAATGTGTGTATGCCCAAAACCAGTGTAAATGAATTTACATATTTTTCCACTATGCTAACCTTACAGTTATAGGAAGTAATTTAAATAAAGATAACAAATATTTTATTTTACTTTTTCATTTGAAAGTAGTTTATGTTCAACTGTAATTTAAAATATATTAAAAATGTGAGGCAGGACTTAGTAGAATACTGTCATATGGAAATGAGCATAGAATGAAGATAACAGTTTTCCCTTTGTAGAAAGGAGACCCAATATCTTTATTCTTTCAACAGGACATAGTGACAAATGTTTCACCCAGAATCATCCGGGGGACCACCTCCGGCCCCATGTATGGCCCTGGACAAAGCTCCTTCCTGAATATTGAGCTCATCAGTGAAAAAACAGCTGCATATTGGTGTCAAAGTGTCACTGAACTAAAAGCTGACTTTCCAGACAATGTAAGTGTGATTTAACGTCTAAAACAAAAGAATTGGCATAAGTTGGTGAATGTTTATTTAAACATCCAATTCATAGGCTTATAAATATTAATGTGTATAATATATTTTATTAAAGAATCTGCCAGTTGCTTTGCTGATGCATAGAAAGATAAAAAAAGAAAGAAATGCTCAAGAACTCATAAAAATCTGCACAATGTGAGGCTTTATTATAAATGGGTGCCATGTAGATGGAAGAAGTATCTACATAAGCAGGAGGAAGAGAAATGAAATACTCATTGTATTGAGTTGGTTTTCACTGTATGTGGCTAGTATTTATGAAGGTGATGACCTTAGGAAGAAATTGCAGACTGTAAATCATTTTAAATATAAAGTTGAGGCAGAAGCAGAATTTCTTGTATAGTTTAGATTTTTTCAGTGGGAAATAATTCACCAAACACCTTTATTCTGAATGAGTCAACTATCCTTTATAGAATGTTTTTTTCTTCTAAAGTACTATACACAAATATTACAGTAATATCAGGCTTATGTATGATATTTCATTTTTTCTGGATTTTTATATATTGCCTATAATTTTTTAGTCCACAGATAGTATTTTCTCTTCAATAATTGGTTAGTGTTGTCTTTAATGTCATTCATTCATTCTCCTCCTCCTCCCCGCAGCCCCCTTCACCATACACACACATGCACACACACACATTTCTCTCTCTCTCACTGAGCTGGTGGTGAATTGAGGTTGAAGTTTGGGGCGATGTATGTTTGCATTGTAGAAAATATTTCAAAGACAAATGAGAACACTTCAAGTATTCTAATAATAAATATTTTAAAATCTAATGAAATTTGTGGATGTTTGCCCACAAACTGATAAATCAGGAAATTTTACAAAGGAACTTTAGCTATCACTCTATCACCTAGCTCATCAAGTTTCTTTTTCTGTTTTAGAAGGCTCTAATTGTTTCAAAATTCTCTCTTATCTTGAAACAAAATATAATCACAGAAGATACAATTTATCTTCCTCAATTCAACCTTTCAGATGTGAAGGGAACTCTAAAGGCCATCTGAAATCTATAGCTTCTGCTCAGGAATTTTTCACTTCCTGAGCTTGATGTTGCAATTATCTGTTTGCACATTATATAATCAACTCTAGTAACAATTTTGTTGGACTATTTGTGTTTAAAAGAATCCACATGTTTTGGGAAGCTTTTCTCAGAATGACAAGGACAAAAAGTGGTCAACCATAGAAATAATTATTAATATATTTTTAAACAATCTACAGTGTTAAGTAATACTATGCTAGGTACTGAACATGCAATAAAATAATAATAAATGGTAATAAGTGTGAGCACTTACATAGTATTCACTCTGTGCTAGGTATGGTTATAAATGCTTTATGTATTTTAACACTCATTTAATTTTTCAACAACTTTATAAGATAGGTAGTATTATTTCCCCCATTTCACAGATGAGGAACTGAGGCACACAGAGTTAAGTAGCATGCATGCCCAAGGTTCACAGCTATTATATGGTGAAGCCAGAATTTGAACTTGAAATTTGATTTTAGCATCCATGCTCCTGTCTAGTAATAGTGTTCACTAGTGCACCTGCTTATATTGCAATATCATTTCAGTCCCTTAAAGGCTCAGTGTTACTTATATTAATGCAAAATAAGGACAGTATGAAATATTCTTTCAATAGTATTTAGATGAGCCAATGTATCTGAAAAAAATCCCTCTTTCTGGAAAATAACACCTACCAATAACTTGTCTTAAGCTCACCTGATACTTTCTACCCTCTCTTGAGGAGGAATAAGATGTTATAATAATGGCCTCCAAGAAATGACAGTAAGTAGACAAGAAAGTTGAGACAAAACCCTTGCTTTGTGATCCTACAGTCAAGCAGAAAGACTTGAACACATTTAAATGTTCTTTTCAATTTCCCTGGAAATAATTTTCTTCTCCTATAACACTTTTTCTTCTGAGAAAACAATGCAGCTTTTCTTGTTTCTAATTCTTTCACCATTTAGATTATATTCATTATTCTTTTTCTGTATTCTTAGAATTAATTTCTAACATTTTTACTCCCCACATCAAAGATAACATTTTAAATACAATTAAAATGGCATTCCCATTTGAACCCATAGAAATGATATGTGTGCACCTAGATATTGCCATGCTGAGAGTAGAATGTCCCCCACTGTTTTGGAGTTACTCTGATGCCAAACCCAATGAGCTGAATGAAAGAAGGTGACCCTTCATTTTCCACGTTTAATTATCACTCTCACTGGAGTTTTCCCACATCATTCTCGAGCGCGTGGCTGCCACCTTTAATGACAGGGATCAGATAATTCAACCTATTATGGCAGCTTCTAAGCAAGGTCTAACTTTTCTGAAAAAGGAATTGTGTGGCGGGGGGCATATAGTTCAGCTAACATCAGCAGCCAGTATCTTTCTTTCCCGAGAAAGTAGGCACCAGTTGACCATGAACTAGAGGAGACAGCTGGAAGAACATGTTGAATATAAAGACATTAAGACCCCCTGAAATATATTGTAAGGGCTTGTTTCTTAACTGTCACAGAATTATACCAAAGCCTACACTTATACCAGATTTCTGCTTGGCTTTCAAGGTTTCCTTTTATTTACCTGTGAATTAAACTTGGCACACTGATCATTGTAGTGACAATTTATTACTAAGAGTTTTTTTCTTTTCTTTCCTAACCTGAGATTTTGCAATGCTTATTATGAAATGTATTGTGTAATTAGGGCTTACAGAAATCAATTTTAAGTGAATCCTTTAATTCTCACTGCAAAAACCTTAGACATCATATACTTTAGGCTTGCAAAAAATTTTTAGCAAGAAATACATGCTGCATTTTGTCTGAATACACTGAATTAGCAAGCAAAGACTGGCATTTTCTATCATTTGTGGCAGCTAAAGTGAGAGGCAAAAGATAGGGATTCATCAGTGAATCAGCTGGTGAAGATAGAAAAGGGAATGATGGCTTTGTTAGAGAAATTAATAAGGCAAGAACAATTGGTATGTAAATATACTTCTATTATAAGACACCTCATTTCTACTGAAACCCATTCTCAGTTTATTACTGAGAGATCGGCATTGCACACATTATGTTCAAAATGACTCCAAAGAAGTTGCTCTCCGTCAGCATTCTGAAGATGCTTTCCTGACCAGTAGCCTCTAAATACAGAGTTCTTAACCTTGTGTGTGTGCCATGGCCTCCATAAGCACCCTGGTGAAGCCTAAAAGCCTCTTTTAGAATACTGTTTTTCAATGCATAAGACAAAATTCATAAGGTAATAAAGGATTCCCATTATATTAAAATAAAATTCTTGAAATATTTAAAAAAATATGATGTAGTAAAATATGTTACTCTTTAGTAAGGCACTAAAAATACAATCTAATGGCAGATCTACTACCTACTGCTGTCTTGATATAATGGTGACTCCAACTGATACCCTGAGATAGCTGCAGCAATTCTACATCTCTATGTGATTTCCTCTGGTTTCTGTTGGTGCAAAGCACACTGGTTTGTTGCTTCATGATGGAGGAAGTGCTAAATTTCAGTGAGAGACTAGTGAAAATAAAGACCTAATTTTTTTTTCCATCCAAGTTCATGAATTTTCTGTTTTCTATCAAGGGTTCTAAGGACCTCAGATTAAGAACCTGTGTCCAGTGTTTCTCAATTCTGGTTGCATATTAGAATCTCCTAGAGAGCTTCAAAAATGATATTTATGGTTAGGCCCTATACTAGTTGAATCAGTTTAGAATTCTGGCATGGATACAGTGAATATAGATCTGTGTGTGTGTATGTATGTGTATAGATATGTATACGTGTATGTGAGCGTGTTTATATTTTTTATAAAGTTGCTCAATTGATTCCACTATATATACCATCAATGTCACTCGTGAACTTTGGCATATATCATTAAATATTTATAAAACTCCTATACCGGAACTATTTACTGGGAGCTGTTTATATGTGCTAAGGGTTTTATGTATCTGTGAAACAGAGATTTTCCCCATTTTACAGATGAGGGAACTGACATTTAGAGACACTGCATTAACTGTCCAGATGACACAGTTAGTAAGTAAATGCTTTGAGACTGGAAATCTTTCCATTACACCATGAAGAGGTGTTCTATTTGACCATAAAGAACCTGAGAAATTAAGAACATACATGTTACAATCCTCCCTTGTCAACCCACTCAGATGGGCCAATTAGATTGAGCTTTCTCAACTGCAGACTGTCAAAAGA
The DNA here is from genome assembly GCF_059928025.1 of Delphinapterus leucas. Lineage (NCBI taxonomy): Eukaryota > Metazoa > Chordata > Mammalia > Artiodactyla > Monodontidae > Delphinapterus > Delphinapterus leucas. The sequence continues at coordinate 104,910,608 of NC_143129.1, forward strand.
AAAAACAAAACAAAACAAATCTTTTCATTTGACAAAGAAAGCTCTGTCATCAGTCAATCATTATCTTGTCATTAGTTCCAGTGAAGAACACTTTATAGCTCAGCTCTTTTTGCTTTGCAGGGATGTAGGTGTCTATAGAAAACAATGCCAGTGACTCAATGTGGACCTTGGCTTGAATTGTTACCTGGCCTCGTTTTAAGTTCTGTATTTGAAAATAGGGAATTCGAGGGACTGAGTCAGATCTAGGTATCCTCCAAGCAGGAGGATGCTCTCTACTTATTCAGTGGACATGCATCACCCCATTACTCCTGCACAATCTTCTTACAGGTGCCACAAAGTCCGGCTCAGCAGAAGTGGCCTTCCTTTTCTTTGAAGTATGTATAATTAAGTCCAGCTAATTAGAAATAGGGGATTGTGTTACCCATTCAGTCTGTTCAGATAAATTTGTAACAAATGGAACTACAATAAATGTATTGTCAGGAAGCAATGATCAGTGTAAGTTCATTACTTTTGCTTTCTGATCACAGAGCTTACAAAGCACAAACAGCACCTTAGCTCTTCTCTCCTCGTATCCCAAAAAGGGTATTCACCAACAGAAATGTAAGAGTCTCTGCAACTGGAGGCATTCCTTCTTTGCTCCATCTGGAATTATCTGAGCTTATAATGTCCCTGTTTCTGTAAATGTCTACATATTACCATGCTGATTTATTTTAAGTAAATTAGAAAACTGCTGGATCAGGTATTGAAGGGAAGCCTAGTATACCCTCCAGGAAGCTCTTCTCTTTTTTACACCGCAGCTTAAGTAATGATTTTGTAATATTGTTCGTTTATTCCAGAGGACATAGATATTTCCCAACCTCACTTTTTTGCTAAAATCCAGGACAATTATCTAGTGGCATTACTTTATTATTTCTTTTTAAAAAGATCTGTCTAATGTACAAAAATCAAAATAAATCCAAAATGATTCACAGTTAGCCATAGGCCAAGCACTAATTTGGTTATGCCCAACAAACCTTAAAGACCAGACCTGAAAGGATAAAAATATGTCCAAGTAATTTAACTGCAACTCATAAAAAAGCTCAAGAATATTTATAGGAATACAGAATATCTAGTACCAAACAAGATAAAGTTCAATGTCTGGCATCCAATTAAAAATTACCTAGTATGTAAAGAAATAGGAAAATAGCCCCAAAATAATAAAAAAAATCGATCAGTTAAAACTGGTATGATGTTAAAATTAACAGTCAAGTACATTAAAACTGTTATTCCATACATTCAAAAGGCTAAGTTAAGCCATGGAAGATAGATAAAAGACCTAAATCAAAATTCCAAGCATGAAAACTACAACGAAAAAGATGGAAAACACACTGGAAGTTATTATCAGCATATTGGCACTGAAGAAGAAATAATTAGTAAATTTGAAGATACAGCAATAAAAACTATCCAAAGTGAAACACACACACAAACACACATACACACAGAGGTTGAGAGAGAGAGAGAGAAGAAAGTAAACATACCATTCGTGAGCTGGGGAAAATTTCAAGTGGCCTAATATGTACTGGAATTCCTGAAATTTGAAGAAATAACAGACCAAACTTTCCCAATTTTTCTTAAAACTATAAGCCTTCCACTATGCAAACAAAACAAAAGCAAACAAATAAAAATAATAAACAAGAAACTTAATGAACTCCAAGCACAAGAAACATGAATAAAATTACACCAAGGTAATACATCCTAATCAAATTAATTAAACCATTGATAAAGAGGAAAACTTCAAAGCAATCAGGGACAAAAAGCATGTTCCATACAGAGGAACCTAACATAAGGGTTACTGCTCTGATTTGTCATCAGAAACAGTGCAAGTTAGAGGTCATCTTTAAAGTGCTAAAAGATTTAAAAAACAAGCAAACAAAAACTGTTAACCTAGATTTCAAAATTCAGTAACATATCTTTCAGAATACAGTGAAATAAGTACTTTTTCAATCAAAAAAAGATGGAAAGAATTCATCACTAGGAATCTGTACTACAGGAAATGTTAAAAGAAAATGTTTATGTTGAAGGAAAATGATGCCAGGTTGAAATATGGATCTACACATAGGAGTAAAGAGCACCAAGATTTGTAACTACATGGGTAAATAATTTTTTAAATTATTTATTCACTTTAGAAGATAATTGGTTGTTTAAACAAAAACATATTATAAGATAGTGTGGGGAGTTTATAGCATACATGAAGGTAAAATATATGGCAACAATAGTGCAAAAGTTGTGAGGAAGAAATGGAAGTATACTACTGTAAGCTTCTAAAACCTTATGAAGTTTTATATCCCTTGAAGGTAGACCGTGATAACTTAAAGATATATGCTCTAAGCTCTATACAACCACTAAAATAATGTGACTTAGTTACAGCTAAAACATGAAAAATAAAGGTGTAATATAGAATTAAACAAAGTACTCACACCAAAAGAAAGTAAAATTAAACCTAACCGTATCAATAGTCAAATTAAATGTAATTGGTCTAAACATCTCAATTAAAAGGCAGAGATTTTCATATTTGGTTAAAAAAAAGCAAGATTCAACTGTATGCTGCCTACAAGAAAAAACAATTTAAAACATGAAGACACAAATAGGAGAATATTGAAGCAATGGAAGGAGATATACAATGGTAATTCTATTCAAATACAATCTCATAATACTGATAGCAAAGTAGTTATAAAAGCAAAGAATATTATCAAGGGCAAAAAAAGATCAACTTATAATGATGAAAAAACTTCATCCAGAGTTGATGACAATCCTAAATGTTTTATGACTTAATAACAGAGCTCAAGAAACCTGAATAAAAAACTGATAGAGTTGCAAGGAGCAATGGGAAAACTCAAAATTATAATTGGAGATTTCCATACCTGCCTGTCAGTAATTAATAAAACAATGGAATGAGGCTGTTGAGGATTTGAAAAATGCTATCAACTTATCTACTTGACGTTTATTGGACACGCCATCCAAAGGCAACAGAATACACAGTCATTTCAAGTACATGCATAATATTTACTACAATAGGCCATATTCTGAGCCATAGAAGAAGTCTCAGCAATTAAAAAAAATTAAATCATTCAAGGTATATACTCTGCCCCCAAAAGAATTACATTTGTAATCAAAACAGCAATGTATTTGGAAAATCTCCAAATATTTAGAAAATAAATAATATACTTCAATAACCCTTGGTTAAAAGAGGAAATCACAAGCAAAATTAAAAATTATTTTGAACAGAATGAAAATTAAAATACAAAATATTAAAATTTGTGGTATACCATACAAGCATTACTTGAGGGAAAAATCCGTGGTATCAAATACATGTATCAGAAATGAAGAAAGATCTCAAATGAATGACTACAACTTCCACCTTTAAAAACTAGAAAAAGAGAAAATTAAACCCAAAATAAATAATGTAAAGGATATAATGAAGATTAGAGGAGGAAATTGATGAAATAAATAACAGAAAAATAATTGAAAATGTCAAGGAAGGTAAAGCTGATTCTTTAAGAAGACAAATAAAATTGATAAAACTTTAGCCAGACTGATCAGGAAAAAAAAGGGAAAAGAAACATAACTTACCAATACAGGGAATGAGAGAAGTAACACCGCTGCAGATTTTACAGATATAAAACAGAAAATTACAGAATATTATGAACAATTTTATGCAGATAATCAACTTAGGTGAACTGGACAAATCCCTTTTAAAGACACAAATTTTCAAAGTGTATTCAAGAAGCAATGGATAACGTTAGAGAAATTGAATTACTGGTTTAAAACATTTCCATGAAGAAAACTACAAGCCCAGATGGCTTCATGAGTGAGTTTTACCAACCATTTAAGAAAGAATAATGCCAATTCTACACCTACTTTTTCAGAAAAGAAAAACAGAGGAAATACTTACTAACTAAATCTGTAATGCCACACTTTGATATCACAACCAGATAAAGGCAGGACAAGAAAAGAAAACTATGGACCAGTGTTCCTCATTACGTAGATGCAAAAGTTCTAAACAAATTTACAAATATTAACCAAAAATATATAAAGAATATAATACCTCATGAGCAAATGAGGTTTATTCCAGGAATTCTGGTAGGTTTAACATTTGACAATAATATAATTCACATAAGTTGCAAACTAAATAATAACAACAACACAAACAGGAAAAAACATTTGAAGAAATTCAAAAATCCTTTCCTAACTTTTAAGTAATTTCAGCAAACTAAGAATATAAGAGTAATTTCTTAGCCCTCTAAAATGCATTTTAAAAAAATCCCTAGAGCTAACATCCTAGTTAATGGTAAAAGACTGAATACTTTCTTCCTAAGGGAAATAAAATAATGATATTTGCTTTTGCCATTTCTAGTGTACATTGTGCTAGAGTTCCTGTACTGTTTAATAAGAGAAGACAAATAAAAGATATGCACATTGCAAAGGAAGAAGTAAAACTACCTTTATTCACAGATGACATGATTATTTATGTAGAAAATCTGACTGAATATACCAATAAAAACCACTTTATTTACAAAAGCAGGCAGCTAGGTTACAAGTTACTGTTTTCAGATTTGATTTTTTAAAGAGTTGCATTAAAATACTGTTTATCTTTATTACTAACTTTTCTTGCACTCCGTTAAATTCTGCACTCCAGGCAAATGCCTAACGACTCAACCTAGCCTTGGCCTACCAAAATACAACTTTAAATAATAAATGAGTTTAGCAAGATTGAAGATACAAGATCAACTTTTAAAAATCATTTGTACTTTTTATATACTAGCAATTAACAATTGGAAACTGAAATAAGTATATCTTATCAATACATCAGTATAGCAAAAAAATGAAATAGGGATAAATTTGACATAAGATGTGAAAGATGTGAACACTGAAAACTACAATATATTATGATAGAAATTAAAGAATTAAGTAAATGGGAGGCTATATCATGTTCACTGATCAGAAGAGTCACTATTGTTAAGATGTCAAGTAACCTCATTGATTTAAAGGTAAAATGAAATTACAATAAAAATATTAGCATGATTTTTTTGCAGAATTTAACAAGTTGATTCTGAAATTCATATGGAAGTATAAAGAACTTACAGTAGCCAAAATAATTAAAAAAGAACCAAATTGGAAATCTAAAACTTTCTGATTTCAAGACTTATTTTAAAACTACAGTAATTAGGATAGTGTGGTATTGGTGTAAAGATAGATAGACAAATAGATTAATGGAGCAGAATAACAAGTCCAGAAAACAACCTACAAATTATTTATATGAACAAATGATTTTTGACAAAGATGCTAAAAGGAAATTCAGTGGACAGCATTTAGTCTTTTCAACACATGATGCTGGTAAAATTGGGTATCCATATGCAAAAAATAAAAATAAAATAAATGACTCATGTCTGACATGACATATAAAAATTAACTCAAAATATTCATAGACCCAAATGACAAACCTAAAACTATAAAACTCCTTTAAAAAAAAAGGGAGAAAGACTCTGTTATCTTAGGTTAGAGAAATACTGAATATTTCTTAGATGCATACCGAAAGTATAGTCTTTGAAAGAAAAAGATGATAGATGTGATTTCTTCCAAATTAAAACTTTGGTCTTCAAACCTGTTGCTAAGAAAATGAAAATACAAACTACAGACTAAGAAAAATATTTGCAAATCATGTATCTGGTAAAAGACTTATATCGAAAATGTTTAAAGGACTTTCAAAACCCAGTAATAAGAAAGCAAACAACCCTTCCCACTTTGAGCAAAACTTGTAAAGAGACACTTCACCAAAGAAGATCATGAATGACAAATAAGCACAAGAAAAGGTGCTCAACATCATTAGTCATTATAGAAATCCAAATTAAAGCCACAGTGAGATATACATCTCTTAGAATGTCTAAAATTTGAAAGACTGATCATATCAAATGTTAGCAAGGATATGGAACTACAAGAGCTCTCATACATTGCTAGTGGTGAAACCACTTTTGAAAATAGTTTGGTAGTTTCTTAAAAAGTTAAACATACACCTACCATATGACCCAGATAATCCACTTTTGGCTATTTACCCAAGAAAAACCAAAACATATGTCCATACAAAGACTTGTACAGGACAGTTCACAGCAGCTTTATTTGTAGTAGCAAAAAACTGTGAATGATTCAAATGTCCAGCTGAATAGATCAACAAATTATGGTGTATGTATACAATAAAATACTACTTAGTAGTAAGAAGAATGAACTATTTGATACATACAACATGGATTAATCTCAAAAATTATGCTGAGAAAAAAAAAGCCAGCCCTTCTCCCCTCAAAAAATACATATTTTATGATAAAACTGTAGAAACTGTTAACTAATCTATAGGGATGTAAAATAGATTAATGGTTGCCTCATAGACAGGGGAGGAGTTGGAGGGAGGGATTATAAAGCGTCGCAAGGAAATTTGGGGGCATGATAGACATATTCATTATCTTGATTGTGATGATAATTTCAAAGTATATAAAATTGTAAGCTTTAAATACGTGCAATTATTATATGTTATACTTTATATAATTTATAGTATATAGAGAATTATATTTCAATAAATCTGTTTTAACATATTCAATAGGTTACATTTAAAATTATGAAAGCACTTTTCATGGGATGTGCCCTGGGAATTAATCCCAGATTGGATTAAATGGCTAAACTGCTGTCACCCGGCTGTTCAATCCCTACCCATTGCCCAAGCCACCAGTCAATTATTACCTTCCGTGAAATTTTCTAGTGTTTTGATTGTATTCACTTTGATATGGAGACACGGGAATTAACGTAAGGTTAAAAATGATGTTATGCAGTGTTAAGAAAGAAAAGAAATGTTGGTTTTTTTTTTAAGCTTCTGCTTTGTGGGAGATTAAAATGCTAGGGCTTTATCTCATTCAGTAAAGGAAAAATCTTAAGAAAATCCTTCAAAGCTTTTAGTCACTTTATATATACAAGCATTAACTGCCTGCAACATACTTTTTCTCAAATTCTCCTCCACTTTGTAATTTGTCAGGCTGCCTTTTGGGTAACAATATTGTCTCCTCAGTTTGGAAGTATAGCATCCAACACACTGAACCATGTTGAAAGAGACCCTGGGGATGGCGATGTTGCATTGAATTTAGACTCTTTCTTGGTTATATACTAGCTCATGAGAGAGGCAATGGATACAATTTATCAATTATATATGTTTGCTACATAGCCAGACCATGTCATAAACTAAAAACAAAGCCCATACTCAAACCGCTGAAGAGGTTTGCTCAGTGGACTCATTTACTTAATATCAATTTGGTAATATTTCACATCAGTCAGTGTTCTGTTTTTCTGGAGAAATCAGCCCTAATGCATTCTTCTCTTAAAGTATTAGGAAAACTAGGAGAGAGAAAGGATAAAGTAAAACCTCTTACTGCCCCTGACCCCTCAAGTCCCTAACTGTATCTTTTTTTTTTTTTTAAATCTTGAAGGGCCCATTTATTTTATTATTATTTTTTAAATCACCAACATTTTATGAGAGGCTAAAAGTTGGAGATTGTTAAATAGAGGCTGTTATTTAACATAAGATGCTATAGTTATGTGTGTTGCATTAACTTTGTTACAAACTACTTATTCTATTTTACTTTTCTTTTTTTTTTTTTTTTTGCCACTGAGCATTTTATTATTTTACACTGTACCGTACAGGGAATATTCCAGAGATTTATTTTTCACAAGGAAAAAATTTTATATTTTTCCCCTTAGGTCTTCTAAGGTATTTACTTAAAATTATTCTCTTTATTCTTTAAGACAGTTTTCAAAAAAATAAATACTTAGTACTATTTTAAAGGTCTATAGACTGCTCTTTAATAACTGTCTTTCTATTTCAACCATTATTTATGCTTGGGTAATTGATTCAATTTAATCAGAATTTAAAACTATATCTGTGATGCACAAATATGAACTAATTAATTGTAAACAATCTAAAAGGAGAATGGTCACGGAGGCACTGGACTTCTAATTTAATCACTAGGCAAATTTAGTACCTCATCCTTAAAATATCACAAATGAGGCAAACTTTAATAGAACAAACATGTGTAAAATGAACCCTCTAATTTACTTAAAATTTCACTCTATGGGATGTGTCTTCATTTTAAGAATCAAAGTCATGAAAATATACATTAAAATGAGGTCCATTAATACAGGTAGCTTGTGATTATCATTTTAATAACAGATAGAGAAGAATTATGGAATTATGAATGAAATACAACAGTAAAGATATGATATTTTTGCCAGTAGCTTCTACTTTTCTACCAAGAGTGCATTTCATAACCGTGTTAAGAGAAGAGAGATTTTAAAAAAAGAAGGAAGGAAGAAAAAAAAAAAAAAAAACACATTTTTTGGCAAGGAGCCATTTCCCAAGGCAAGCCCTGAATCTTAACAGAAGGAAAAGAAGCAAGAATTTGACAAAGAGATTTTATGAATTCAAATAACCTTGTAAGGAATACATGAATATCATCCCCATTTTGTATTAGAATCTGATATCCAGATGAAGGTAATTTCCCAAGGATATTTCTCAGACTGTTAGTGGTAAAATTTCAAATTGATGACAGAGGTCTGATGTACAAACACTCACAATAGAAAAAAAAATATTTTTTAAAGTCAAACTTCAGAATACTTAAAAATGTCCATGTATGATTCACTTTTTCTTTTCACCTGGATTTTCCTCCCCTTTTGGTGGAGGTGCTAAAGAGCAGAGAAATGGGAAAGGTAATCAGCCAGAGGGAAGAGAAGCAAAGACCCAGATAATTCACAAACTGGAAAATGAGCTCCTAACTAATCAAGACTGGATTGTAAATAAGATAGAGAGAATTTATGCATCCCTGGTATTGGCCTGAATAGCATTTGCACCCAGTCCAAGGAAAGTATTTGTGAATTTCACAGTTGGCTATTTTTTCTCCCTTTGAGATTTTTCCTAAGCTAATTATCCATTATGTATATGAAGCAAAGAAATAACTTATTAAAGTCATTTTTGAGGTAGAAACTTCACTTTGCATGTTGTTAAAATGCCTAGAGTATTAATAAAGAATGAGTTAACTATTAATATAGCTTCTTTGGGGAGTTTCTGATCTATATACTGATCACCCAAAAGGAAATTTTGTGTAATATTTTATTCATGAAAAATTTAGAGAAGTAACTAGATTAACTAATCTTTCTATAATAAATAATTTAACTTTGTGCTTCTTTTTGCATTTTAATTTTTTCATAATGTGTCCTTTAAAATCCCCAATATTAAAATGATCAGTAACTGTTTTGTGGTTGATTTAGTTTAAATTGTAAATTTAGTTATGGCTCTTGGGTTGCAAGGTTGGGGGGGAGGTGTCAATATAGAAAATGAACATATTTATAGACTGGAAAACTTATGTATGCAATAAGTTTTTAGATGAATTATTAGAAAACAGATTAGAAATCAATGTGAAAATGACATATAACAATAATTTTTGTTGTTACCCAGACTGTAATTACACCTCAAATACTTTACATTTAACATACTTTCCTACTTACTATTCAATAAGTTTTTGTATCATGTTTTACGACTCAGAGGTTTTACCTTATTTCTGCTTAACACCTTCCAAGACCTTCTCAGTTCAAACTCAGCTAGGATAGATACAATATGATTAGATTGTGTCTTTGAATTTCAGGCAGGACTTCTGCTTCTAGTTAGGAGATAGAAAACCAGAAGAGATTACACTCCCATCCTAAAAAACAGAGTAAGTCAGATAATCAGCAAAATTGGAATTTTTTTTTTTAAACCCATGCAGATTAACCCAAAAGAAATAAATTCCAGAAAGTGATAAGCTCTTTTTGGGAGAGAAGAGACTCTTGACTGTTTTGCTCCCTGGAAGAATGGTGGGAAGGGAAGGAAATCACAACAGAGAAACCAGTAAAGATTTAAAGAATGTTTAATGGATGTGTTTGGAGTGGTATGATGCGTGAGAACCTCAAGGAGCCCAGGCAGAGAACTTGTCAGCCATTAGCAACCAACTCTTTCCCTTGTTATTTCATTGAGCTGCCTACCAGATGTGGGGCTGAGGCAGCAGAGCTCAGAGAGATCATCCTGAAGGGAATCAGGACCTTCTCCAGTTACAAGGCAGAGGCCTACTGAAGCCTGGGGTGGGGAAAGAGCCCTGAGAGAAATTCTCCGAGGCATTCTAAGCCTTCACCAGTTGTATTGCAGTAGCCCTTTTGAAGGCTTGAGGAAGGCATGCTCAGCAGAAAGATGTTCTGAAGCACAGAAGGCCAATGTGGAAGTAGAGAGCAAAAAGAACTCCCTGGCAACACAAAAAGCTAGCAGCTGGTCTGAGGCAGCAAGAGACATCCCATGGTTTGGAAAGTTGGTGGCTGGACTAATCATAATAAAGAGACTGGAGTCTTTCTGGGGCTCAGTTTCCAAGTCCTACTGAAGAGAAATTTCTAATCCAACACTCAAACATTTGAAGCCAGTGGAGAACTAGATCTAGTAAAATCAACACAAAGCCCAGACTCAGCTTAACTACAGATTTGATCAACTCAGTCTCCTACATTAGCAGCCTCATAAGGAGGGGTACACCTTTTTCTGAGATAATTTTTATTTATTTAAGTCTCTACTGTTCTTTTACACAAACTATCAGACATACAATGAAAAGTTATAAGGTTTGAGGAAAAAAAAAAATGTGACCCAGGTCAAGAGAGTTTTCTTGCAAGTTGTTTGTAGAAGCATATCCAGAGATAGAATTGGAATTATCAGATAAAGACTCTAGAAGTAACATGATAAATGTGAAAAAAAAAAAAAGGTCTAGTGGAAAAACATTCATGAAAAGATGGTAGAATTTTATCAGAGGGTTGTAAAATACTAAAAAGATCCAAATAGAAATATATAAAGGATACTATTTCAGAAATGAAGAATTCATAGTATAGGCTTGAGGGAGACTGGATATAGCAGAGAGAAGAATCAGTGAAGTTGAAGACAGAGTAAAAGAAATTACCCAAACTGAGAAAACAAAGAAGAAATATGTCATAGTGTCTGAGATCTGTGGGACAATATCAAATCCTCTAGCATTCATGTAATTGAATCTTATAAAGAAATGAGAGATTCTAGCACAAGTTATCTATTCGAATAATACCATCTTACAGTGGCTTTCCTTGACTGTCATGTGGAGAGCAGTCCCCTATCACAAACTCCAATAGTACTCATTACTATCAAAATTGTTCCCTTTTTTTATTCTACCAATATTTATTGAATATATACTAAGTGTCAGAAACTATTTTAGAATATAATATTCAACTAGACAGTATATTTCAGTATTTCAGTATATATTCAATAATATATTTGCCCCTTTTCTCACAAAACTTATTTCTTCTCTAGAGTGTGATTTTCATAAGGGTAAGGACCTTTTTTATTTTTCCTCATTTGTTCCTGAATCTCGACCTTCTAGAACAGTAGCTTGTGCATAGTGGGACTCAATTAATATATCTCAAGAAAAATGAATAAATGAATTTTTCTAAGGGTTAGTTCTAGGCCCTATTTTATAGTGTCTTGCCAAAGATTGTCTGACAAAAACTCCTAAGCCTGTTCTGCTATGTACTATTTCTCTTTCTTTATTCTTTCTAACCCCCAGGCTCTAGGCTCCACTTCTACATTCTCAAAAGAATTGATTCACATAGGCACATTTTACAGATACAGAAAGGTGTACAGATGTAAACCAGAATTTTTATAAGAGGAACTAGATATGGGAGAAGGGTAATCGTACTTCTAAAAATGCATATATAACTCTATCTTGTAATTATTTGCATGTAGTCTCTGTTCTTCCCTCCAGATAGTGGTCTCTTGGTATTCCTAGGGCCAAGACCCATGCCCAGCCAAGTTCAATTGCTTCTCTGTCATATACGTCATGATATGTTATTGAATTTCATGTGGAAGTGGGCATTTCTTAAATTTTTCAATAATTTATAGAAAATCAGCCATATAATTAAAGGACTCATGCCATGAAAGGGTTTTTTGTTTGTTTGCTTGTTTGTTTGTTTTTAAAGAAAAGGCAACTGTCAAAATACTTAGTTTAAATTATTATTCTTATTTAAAAATCCATGTCCCCTAGGCCATGTTGGCCGAGTCTAACAAACAGGTGACCAAATCTGTCTAAGTCGATCAGTGATTGATTAGATAGGCTATATCAAATCACACACTTGAATTTTCCAAGGGTAATATTCCTTTCTCATAGTTCTAACTAAGGAACTTCTATGCATCTCCTGTGATGTTCTGATTTATATTAAGATTTACTTCCAATCATCACTGAAACAGCCTTCTAATCTTAGAAATCTGATGATGGTAGAAAAAAATTGGAGTTGCCATTCTTTATCATTCTCAATAAATGTAACTGAATTGTTAAGTCACAGGGTCCTTGAATGCCAGAATCTTTGAATCACTAATTAGCAAGCATCATCTGGCTCAATCTGTTTACTAAGGAGAAAAATGAAGTTTAGAGATATTGGTACCCAAGTCATGCAAAATGGTGTTCAGTTTGTCCACATTTCTTAAGCACCTCATGCCTCTTTCCCTAAATACATGTTTTTTGGTTATTGCTAACCTTCCCTTCCCCCCACCCCCAAATAAAACACACCCAAGAGAATACTATTAAAACCCAGGTGCACATCTTTTAGACTTATATGTTGTCAGTATCTGTTAGTCAGGGTATGGTAATTAACGATGACTAAATTAATTAGTAATAATTGCCCATTATTGTGCCAGTTGCTATGCTGAGTAATACCTACTTTATCACTAATGCACATCACAATTTTAAACAGAAAGTATCTTCCTCACTTTACAAATGTGCATACTAATCCTAAAAAAATAAGTAAATTACCTAAGATAAAAGTGCTAGAATGTAGCAAAGCCAGGAATTGAACATCAAAGCTCTCAGTCTCACCAATATGCAACACTTACCTATAACAATATCTACTTAATCATACCTCCTGACCAGAAAGCAAAGCAAAACAAAACAAAAAGGAAGAAGGAAAAGGAAAGACAAGAAAAAAAAAAAAAAAAGAAAAAGGAAGAAATTGCAGACCACAATGACAGATATTTCTTTGTATTTAGGTTTAAGGCAGACAAAATTATGCTGAATTTATTTCTTATATAAAATATTTTCACCAATATATTATTGATTTACTGAAATTTAAAAATGATACAAGTTAAGTGAAATATAAAATCAAATTATGTGAAATAAAACAAGTTATAAAGCATACCAATCTTTACAGTCACATACATAGCACAAATTGTAGTCCACATTAACTCAAATTTACCAAGATCTATATCATATTATACCATTAATAGTCTGAGCTAAACATTTAACATTTCTCTGTATAGTTACAAAGGTGGCATAATAGTTTGTATTAATTCTACCAAAATCCAAATTTATGTCTAATGTCCACTTCTAAAAATGCTCACTATTTTACTAAGTTTTCCTGAACTGATATTTTGATGTCATTTGCATCCTGGTAAAATTTTCTAAATGTTTTAAAATTTTAATACTCTATTTACCAAATATTCTGTTTAGCAAAGTAAACCATTTTCTCAATCCAAATTAATACTGTAATTTAATCATAACCATATGAGCACTTTGAAAAGAAACCTTTCTTACTGGTACTCACATAAACAGACTTAAAAACACCTAAACACACTCAGAAAAACTTAAGGACTTGATGCATTTTGAACGTGCTCATTTTCAAATTATATGAATCACTTATTTGTGTAAGTGATGTTATCAAGTGTTTTTTAAGGACCTCAGGTAGATTTTGTTGTTGTTTAGCTTTTAGTTTTTGTTGTAGCTCCTTGGCTGGTTGATTGGTTGTCTGTCTTAACTGTCTCCTATCACATGATCCCCTTGTTATTTTAAGTAATGAGCTCAAACTCTTGAAACTTCCTTGTGTGAACAAAACCTGCTGCTTTTCTACCTCTACTGATTCCACCTTATTAACTTTGTTCTACAGTGCCTGGCGAATGGTAATCACTCAAATAAATATTTGTTGGCTATTAACTTTTTGAATTGTTTTTCCTTTTCAGGTTTAGAATTTGAAGAGCTACTTTTCTTTCCAAAATAATTTCAAGCAACTGATTGAAACTGAGATTAGGGAGTCTGCAGCTTGGTGGTGGTGGGGGGAGTGGGGAGAGGAGGATGAGTTTGGGAAACAGTCATGGAGTGTAGGGAATAAATGAATAAATGCTGGGCCCAGTCTGCAAGAACTACAATCTTTTGCAGCTCTGTTGGCAGCTATGTGACTCGGCCAAATCACAGTCTCATCCATAAGCAAAGAGATGGAGTGATGCTATCACCGCCTTAAAGATACTACATGTCTGACAATGATTTGATTAAAAAGATCTCTCACTGAGGCTGAGAACTCTTATTGTACCATATAACCTACATTGCAGTAGTATTTGTTGCAGTGGATATTGAATAACAGAAGAAAGAGCTTTTACATTTTAACTGAACCATAAATACTTAGTCATTTTTTAGGCATCTTTGAATTGCACGTAAGAGAAGCCAGTGGGATCTCGTGCTCAGAAAAGATAAGAGATCATTCCAGAGGTGAATACATATTATTTTCTATTCCCTACTCCATTTTAGTCATATGTAATGAACTAGTTTGATGGGAGCAACATAGAAAATTACTAAGAATTTTTATATTCAGAGGTTTTTTGACTATTGGCTGAGTGGGCAAAGGGGCAGGATTAATATCTATTCCTGGAAAAAAAAATTTGAGATGGAGGCACATTTTCAGAGAGAAATTTTTTTCTTCTTGCTTCATTGGGCAAGAAAGCTTTATCTTGTCTGTGAGGTTAACTATGGGAACAGACCACTGCTGGGAGCTGGGGAACACACGGCAGAAAGAGGAAGGGAGAGAATGCTCTGTTAGTTTCCTGGCTAGACAGGTCACATTGCACTTGGGGCATGAAGATGAGGGTAAGAGTTTTAAATCAGCTGTGAAATTATTTTGGTACCTAGTGTAGAGTGAAGGATTGGGGTTATGTTTCCTTAGTAATTTCCTAGAATAGACAAACAGGAGTTTTGTATTATAGCTTATATGTGATGAAGGTATAGATCTTTGGACACACAAAAATGTCAGTCATTTGGCCAAGCACAAATAGGAATAGGTTTATGTTGGCTCTTGAGATAATAACCAGGAAAAAAAATCGAGAAAGTCATTTTTATCTAATTCTCAAGATTTCCAATATCAGAAAGCTTATATTTTGACTGGATTTACCAACATATAGATAATTAACTTCAAAAAACAAAGGGCAAAGCCTTGGCTAATATGCCTTTCCTTTTGCCTCAGAGTATTGCAAGTCAGTGGTTGTTGATAGAAATTTTCTAAAGGAACGTATTTGAGGATCAAACATGAAATAGTGCAGGATCAAAACAACTTAATTCATATATTAAATGCTGCATAAATGATGAAGCTCTTCTGCCAGCTCTGAATCTGAAATCTCTCATGCTATAGGAATTTGCAGGAACATAGTATAAAACAAAATCCTAAGTAGTCGAAATGGCCTAAATAGTGGCATCTACCTTATAGCTGTAAAGAAGACATGGGTTTTCTTTTTCAGTTAGCTAAAGCCAATAGATATAATATTTATGAAAGTGTACAGTTGTAATGCAAGTAAGGAATGAAAGTTGTGAAAAGGGGAATAATTAAAAGAATGCTCCAAAGGTTCAAGTAAGAATGTTTTTAGAATCGAATACAGAAGGATTTGACCAGAGTTGGAGGATTGGCCTGAAGCCATAGCATGTTTGGATGAAGGCTGTTTTGTAAAATGTCAAATATACTTTTATCTCCATTGAAGTTTATCTATAATCTAAGAGCATACTCATGTGTGAAACCTTACTAATCAGACATCTGTTTCTATAAAATGTCCTTTCTAAATTTTCCTCTGGAGTAACAAAGAACTGGATCATGATAGGAGATTAGAGTTTTCAAGAAGTTGTAGTCATAGAAGGAGAGTAGAAATCTCCAATTCCCCCTTTCTTCTGATATCTTTATAGTTTTATTTTTAGTAATAAAATATTCCTAATAATTAATAAGACAATATGATAATTCTACCTTTACTTTGAAATTGTTGCTGTCATACTGAAATATCTTGATTTGCCTAATTGTGTTCTACCAAAACGTACAAATCATCAGTTTATTAAAGATATCAGCTTAACAATCTATTGTATTGTATTGTTGTAAAGAGGAAACTAAATAGTTTTCTTTGTTTTTCTTGAGTTGAAATATTTTGGTAACATCTAATTATCCTGCTGATTTTAATATACATTTAATAAAAGAATTAACTATGTATGCCAAACATATACATATTTGTCGTCTAGGGATTTCAAATTAATTTTATCAGTTTTTTATAATACACTACCCTAAGCATAGTCACGATATGCCCTAAAATTTTTAAGACAGACTCGTTATCTATGTAATCTATATTCAATAAACGTGGTTCAATTTCTTTTAATTTATATGTTTTTTAATACAAGGAAAATTTTAAATCTGAAAAACTGAATTGGTTACTTGATGCATTTGGAACATATTAGAATAAAGATAATGTGGGATGCTGGGAATGGCTAATCTAAGAACTCTTAATTGCTTGGTTTTTATATTTTAGAAAAATCTAAGAAAAATTTAATCTTCACTAAAACAGCATTTGGAAAAGGGTTTTATTCACTGTGGGCACAAGAATTTCAAATATAATACTCAAGGGCCCACTAGGTCGTATACTAATCATTTCCTCCTTTCTATAGTTCTGGTGATATAGTTTAACCACTGGGGCCAAAGAATCTTTCTTTCACAGTATAGCAGGTCAGTTTCCACATGGTGTTTCTCTTTCTTCTTGTTCTTATCTGAGCCACGTGTCTGTGTTTTCTTTGCCAATAGTATTCTGACTACCACTCTACTTTCAGTTGTCTTTTCTACTGGTGTGACGAAAGACTCATTTCCATTTTGTTTCCATCCAGCAGCCCCATGATTGTTTCTGAATAAACCACCCTAGCAAAAGTTCTGGAGTGTCCGCATGTAACCACTGAACATCCATTATTATAGGGACTACTTTCCCACTGGTATTTTGATTGAAAAAGTATTAAATGTTTCCCAGATATCATTTTTATTAGTTTCATGAACCACTCTGGAAGTGTTTTTTTAAAATCCTCTTTGACTATGTATTTTATTGGAATTATCTTTTATCATCAGTAGATAAAAATAAATGTAATAGTTATTATTGATATATACCAAGAAAGTTCCACAAGAAAAGACAAACAGATATGACATAGTGCTGGTTAATTAAAAAGGTACAAATCTTAGAATCAAGATGGCTAGCTATATTTCTGGTTATATATCTGGTTTTATTACAAGATTATAGGCAAGATTTTGTATTCATAGGTTAATAGAAAGATAAACGACACTGTGCCTATCTTGTTTTAAAATCAATGTCAAAGAAGATTTTCAGCACAAAGTGCCTGAAAAGAGGAAAGGACTGGAAAGTAAAGGGCACATTAAGCTGGAACCTGAAGTGACAGGGCTGTGTCACATTGCAGGAATCCTACAGTATGTCAAAGGGTTGGTAATTTAATTGTCTGAATGCATGATTTGGTGAGTCAGTTTAGACTAGAGCAAACTGGACCTGTCACTGAAATCACAATGGGCCAAAATGGACCTATTCAATCTGCCTCTCAATGCCCCAAATTCTTCCTGGTTGTAAATTAGAGCTTCTGGACAATACATTAACTCATTCGGGTCACCAGGGTACTATGTCAGCTCAGTGCTCACAATTGCCCATGACCAATTCTGCACTCTCCCCAGCAGGAGGGATGCAATGTCATTTTGTATTCTCTTCTTCAGGATAAAATCAGGTCTGAAAGGAAAGGAACAAAAGAAGTTGCTGCTTTCCTTTCACCTACCCCACTTAGCCATAATCATACTCCTCCCCCTAGGCCAGATGACTCACCAGACAGAAAAAGAACTTACAGTATGGATGTGTGGTTACCTGCAGACTTGAATGAAATCAAGAATTCAGTGATGTTCAACTCCACCCTCAGGTTGAAAAAAATAGGCATATGGGCAGCATGGGAGAGCTAGAGAGTTTTCCAGCTAATTCCTCGTAAGATCATCACAGTATGGTTTCTTTTGCTGGAACCAACATTTTACTATGGTTACTATTTGCTTCCCTGACAGCATCTTATTCCGTTCCCTCCTGTCGGTACCATCCAGCAATACTAGTCTTCTTTTATGTTTCTAAACATGGCTAGTTCTCACTGCATCTGGGTCTTGATACATGATAGTCCGCTTAGTTGAATTTGGCCATTTTTCACCCCCCAAATTCCACTCATCTGTCAGATTTTCAATTGCAAATCACTTCTATGGGTAGACATTACCTGAAAGGATTATCTGTGTCAAGTGCCCATTATTTTATGTATGTATGTGTTTGTTTGGATACCATAACAACCTACTTGCAGCACTCATCACAGTTTGTAGGCATATACCATTTTATGTTCTTTGAGTACTTCTGTTCCTCACTAGACTGTAATCTTGAGGTATGTACGCTGATATCACATCTGTTTTCTTGACTATTGTATACCTAGAACCTAGCACAACTCCTGGCAAACAGTAGGTGCTCAGTGAATGAAGCACCAGAGCCTACCACCCTGTCATGTGCTAAGACTCTTTCCTGACCTGCAGGATCTGAGGCAACGCCACTGACCTAACAACACCATTCAAGTAAGAAGTGGGATGTCTTAGACTGTGATGAGAAAAGTTTATTGTGCTTTCCCCCGCCTTTAGTTTGCTGATTTCATGGTCTCCTAGGTCTGGATTTACCAACGTATAGATAATTAACTTCAAAAAACAAAGGACAAAGGCTTGGCTGTATGCCTTTGTCCTGACTCCTAGGTCAGCCTACCACAATCCCTACTCATCAGTGGACATGTTATCAGAGGAAGTCTGCAAATGTGACTTTAATCCCCTCATTTAATATCATTTGCCCTTGTCATTTGCCCTCTAACCAGTCATTTTCATGGTGCCTTGATAAGGACTAAATAATCAAATTGTGAAAGCCTTCTTCCATCTAATTGTAAAACTCTCCCTAATGAATGTATTATTTTTTTAAAACATGCATTTTCTAAACTGTATCCAAATAGTGATACTTTTCTTAATATTGTAAATTATAATTTAAAAATCAGATTTTTTTTTTAGTTTATTCATAATACCACTTAGAATTAATGGTGAGGAGAATTCTATTTCTCTCCCTTTTCCCAAAGATAAAACAAGGAGTAGGAATGAATCAGAATTTCAGGAGCATTTGACTCAGAAGCAGCACTCAGTATTAACACAGAACTCCAATCCCCATTGCTTCTATGCTCTATCTCCTTGTTCCTGTCCTCAGTACTTTACATGTCTTACTAGTTTAGAACCTCACCTCTTACAGAAATTCTTCCTGCTTCTGCTCTTGGAAATATTCTTCCTATTGATTCTGCCATCGGGTCTTCAAAGCTGAGGAAGAATTTCCCACCAGAGATAACAGTTTTTAAGACCCTACATTGTTGCCATGCTTTTTGAATGGTGTTTCCACCCTCCTGAGGAGTTGCAATAATTTCCCAGTCACTGACAATGGGCTTGTGTGGCACTTTAGGCCACACCAGTGGTTCATATCGATAAGCAGTTTGTGTCCCCCCAACCTAAGACATATACATTCTTCCATCAAGTATTATTATCCCCCATTATGTGTTAGACTCTCTTGTATGCTATGGATTACACAATGAACAATAACTGACGAAACAAGTCTACCCTTGTATTTCTCTAGTTACCCAGAGATTTGAGCAACCACTTGTTTCTTTTGTTTGTCCAGAAATCTTAAATTTGATGCGCTCAGGAGTTTTAATGTCAGGCCTCAAACATTTTCACATTACTCTAGGGAAAGGTAGTGTTTCTTCATGCAAATAGTCGCTGTGAACCTCTTGGAAATGGAATCCTTGGTGGTTTGATACGATACGTAAACATTCTGGAGCAAACAAGATTAATGACTAACAGTTTATTGAGTGCTTCTATACCAGACATAGTGCTAAAGGTTTGGCAAACTTAAAACTCTTTTAACTCTCACAACAATCATAAGAGTGAGGTGCTAAGATTATGTCCATTTTATAAGCTAAGGAACTTGGAGAAATGAAAGGACTTTACCAAGTGCATACAGCAAATTAGTGAAGGCCCCAGGACTCACACTCATCAGACATCAGAGTCTCTGCTCTATACCAAAGAAGAAGATGAAAAAATGAGCAAGCAACAAGCCCTGCTCTCAAGTTGTTCACAATCTAAAGGGGAGGATAAGCAAGTAAACAGGTTCAGAAAACTGTGTGCAAGGGAGAAATGCACAATGTCACATAGAGGTTGAGAGTACCGAGTGTCTAACTTTGCCAAAAGAGAGTTGGTTGGGAAGAGCCTTCCAGAGGTAGGGACTCTGGAGTGGCATCTTGAAGAATGAATAGGAGTTGACCATGTGTACAAAGGAGGAGCTGGCTTTGCTGACCAAGTAATATAGTCACACACAGGTGTGAGAAAATGGTTCACAACTGGGAACTGCAAATGGCTCAGCAGTGGTTGAGAGCTGAATACAAACAGGCAGTTTTTTAGTAGCAGGTGCGATGGCTAGAGAGATGGCCCCAGACCACAGGGGCCCAATTATGAAAGCCATTTATTCTTGCCTAGGAGTTTGAACTTTATCCCTGAAAAGTGGAGAACTACAGAGAGATTTTATGCAGAGAAATGGCATGATCCCGCTTACATTTTGGAAAGATCCCTGAGTAGCTCTACCGAAACTTGTTGGAAAAAGAACAAGAGTAGAGACACCAAAACCACTTCGCAAAGGAGTATTTAATAGTTCAGAAAGCAACATGACAGAATAGAAATACCCACATGCTTCAACATTATGCACAAACCCTTTTTAACTTTCAACTCTGGAAAATTATAAGGTCCGGTCGACATCTTCAGTGTGTGTTCAGATCCACTCTCCCCTTTCACACCATATCTGGATCTGGAAGGCTGACCTGCATCAATGGGCCACCTTGTCCTCTGGCTTCCAGTTGGGCTCAGTCAGGAGGACTAGAGAGACTGTGGAAAGGTTGGGAGCTCCCTCCCTGAAGAGTCACTGTGAGGCGGCTGTGACTGCCACTAAATCTCAGCTCCTGTCTGATGGCCCTCCCTCTTCACCAGCCTTCAGGTCTTGGGATGGTAATGGCTCCCTACTGGCTCCTTTGTTATCCTCCACTTTCCCTTGTGGTTTTCCTCCACAAGGCTACCCCTTCGTAAATAGCCCTTTTATTAATCTTTACTCAAATTACCCAAATTGAGTGTGCCATCTGTTTCCTGCCAGGATTCTGATTAATAGAATATGGGAAAATAGGCATTTTCATATGCTGATAGTGGGATTAGTACACACTTTCTGCAGAAGAATTTGACCATAGCAATAAAATTTTGAATGCATGTGCCCTTTGACCCAGAAATCTCTTCATTAAGATTTTACTCAGTGGATATAATCTCCAACATATGTGTACAAAAGTAGTTTTTGTGGTATTGTTTAATGGTTTTTAAAAAATTGGAAAAAATACATAGAGGCTGATTTAATAAATATCAAAGATAATTTTGGAATTGAAGTTCAAGTTGCAGAACCATGTGCATAATGTGATCTCTTTGGTGTGAAAATGTATGTTTTTAAATAGATAAGTAACATTAATAGTGTTCACATTTGTGGAAAAAGGCCCTAGAGGTAGAGAATAGAGTTAGAGGTAGGTTTTTATTCTTCATATTGCATTTTTCTAAACTGTTGCAATTATCTAAACTTTAATACGTTATTTTTAATTTAAAAAAATCTTTAAAATGGGAATATTTGTGCCTGTGTCATAAAATTGTTGTGAGAATTAAAGCCATAATATATCTTACGTAGCTGTTAGGTACCAGGTCTATAGAAGGACCTGACATAGGTAATAAATGGGAACAATCTGGACAAGCGCAGTGGACATGGAAGAGGTGATAAATTTTAGAGGGTGTAACAGTTGGAATTGCCAGAGATAGTGACTATTCAAGTAGCAAGTGTAGGACTTATTGCATAAAGAAATGAAGTATTGTAGAATGATTCTCAGTTCTCATTTACATAACTGTATATTTGATGGCTCCATTCACTAAAGATGGAATGTAGCAGGAGACACAGATCTGGGGAGAGAAATGGTGGGTTTGGTTTTGGGTACATAGTGTTTCTGGTGCCTGTTAAGATATCTAGTTGGGTTGCCCACAAGGCATTTGGACAAGAGCACGTCGAATGATCTCATGGCAAGTTAGCCCTCTCTTCACCCTGGAATATAATTGTCTGGGGTGGGGACGGTGGGGTTAATAGTTCAAAATCAGTTGGAAATTTCAAGAACCTTTTCTAGAATCCTTACTTCCATCTTGAACTTCTTTTCCCCTTATCAATATGTGTTCTTCCTTCCACAGTTTTTAGGCATTGAGGATGTCATTACTTCTAGGTTTTGGCTAAAACCTGTGTCCATTAATGCAATTTAATACGCACCAGCAATCTAAGATACCAAAACATCTCAGTAATTTTACAATGCAACTGAACTGATTTCTTGCTTTCTGCTTCTTCTTATAATGTATTTTTGTACCGAGAAGATTTTCATTCTTTTCTAGTACTGTATATTTGATTGATATATTTATACTTACGATTTTTACTTTTCTTGTCATATATTCTCATGGGAAAATGTATACACATTTAATATAAAGAATCATCTTATATACATGTGAATTAGAACTAGAAGCAATTTTAATGCAAAACAGCAGAGGTAAACTATTTTTTGCAGAAAGCTTGCTAAAGCAAATAGCTGAATCTCAATACCTTATATCTGCTTTTTACATCTCTATGTAATTATTAATACTTCATTCATCTAAAACCTCAGAATAATATTTTACATACAGGTTATGTTAAAGCAAACAAAGGAAGAAGAAAATTTGTTAAATTATTTACTAACTCCTTCCACAAAAAATTTTTTTTAAATAAAAGGATTATAGATCAGTAATGTCAGAATATTCTGCATAGCTTGTCTTTATCAAAATAAGGAATCTTTTGATTAAGGCATCCCAGAAAGGGTAGATTTATGGATTGCAAGGAGTATGTTTAATATGTCCGTATCCATCTGGATTGACAGTTCTCACAGACATGAATTTCCCCAGAGAGACAGTGTTACTGGTGTCAGTGGATGGCATCATTTACTTCAATGTTCCATTATTAAATTGATAACAAGATAATTCCTTTGCTTCTCAGAGACATGACAGGGTTTACAATGGTTAACACTCTTACTGCATGGGATTTGATGTTCTAGGTAGTTTTTAATAAGAAACATATTTGTATTTCAATGTTGAAAAAAATTGAAGTGAAAACACACAGTAAAATAAAATCAAAATCAGATTTACCAGGCAACAGACTATGTCTATTTAAAGAATATTCTTCTTACTATATGTAGTTTTGTTTAAAAGAAATGTATTTCCTGTACTTCCTTCAACCATTCAGTTAATGCAATTCTCCTGCTTAAAGGCGTGTATTGTAATATGTTATTTGTTGAAATTGAAATTTACATATTGGATTTAATATTTGTATATAAGAAATATGTGGTAATTTTAGATAATTACAGAGTCAAAGGAGCTAGCTAATACTTTTGGGGTGTTTTGTGTTTATCATTTAGAAATACAGGTGTAGAAGTAGAGATGGAGATAGGATTAGAGAAAGCGACAGAGATGGGTATAGAAATAGACAAATAAATAGAAATGCTTTTTAAACAGTAGCTCAAGAATTCACTAAGGCAGCTATTATTAACCCCATGTTACAGATAAGGAAGTTGAATCTCACAGAAATTACTGACTTACCCAAGGAACTATGAAATTTACCTAAGCTCCACAGCTAATAAATGTGGAAGTCCAAGCTCTTTTCACTATGTCATGTGACCTCCCTTGTAGAGTTTAGGGAAGTATGTTTCCTGTCAGTGATCAAACAGCTAACAAGCAGGGGAGACAGGAGTCAAAGATCTTTCCAAACACACCTTAGAAAATTTTAAATTAATTAATTAATCTTTAGTGGCTATATTATATTAGAGGTTGAATGTTGAGAACCAATGGTAGGAAAATATGAGTCAATAAGAAGGATTCAGTGACCACCTCTCAGTTAAGGATATCCCAGAAGGTCTGGATTAATTCCAACCGAGTAATGAATGGAGCAACACTTTAACATTTGTTTAAATTTGTGTTGGGTTTGCAAATAGCTTTATACGTCATGGACCTCTAATGATTTCCAGATAGAAGTTTTTCTATTTCACCAAGAATAATGTGACGTTTTGGCAACTGCTAATTACCACAAGACATACGTCGAGATAAGTTCTATGCCAGTTGCTTCAAAGTATTCTAGGATCCATTTCTGATGGGAAAATGTTGCTGTATAGCTAGAAGCTAAAACAAAATAGTGTCTTTAAAGTTAAATGAGGGAGGTCCAAAATTTAATACTTATGGATATGGCAAATCAGAGAGTTAAGTATTTACTCAGTCAATGATTCTGGAAGGAGCTAGCACCATGAACAGTCACTAGATACATTTCTTTAACATATTCCAAATTATAGCTCTACATGAACCATTGACAAGACAAGAAGTTTCTGTACCACATTACATGAGTGATGAGTGAGAGTGACAGTCTAATGAGTGAGAGTCTAATTCATGTGAATTTAGACCTTATGGGTAGATGGAAGGACACAGTTTGAAATCCTTTCAAAGCTATAAGGAACCTTCAAGATGGAGGAGGAGTAAGACATGGAGATCACCTTCCTCCCCACAAATACATCAGAAATACATTTGCATGTGTAATAACACCTACAGAACGCCTACTGAATGCTGGCAGAAGACCTCAGACTTCCCAAAAGGCAAGAAACTCCCCACATACCTGGGTAGGGCAAAAGAAAAAAGGAAAAGCAGATACAAAAGAATAGGGATGGGACCTGCACCTCTGGGAGGGGGCTGTGAAGGAGGAAAAGTTTCCACACACTAGGAAGCCCCTTCACTGGCGGAGACGAGGGATGGGCTGGAAGGAAGCTTCAGAGCCACAGAGGAAAGCACAGCCACAGGAGTGCAGAGCTGAGAGATTCCCGCCCAGAGGATCAGTGCTGACCAGCACTCACCCGCCTGAGAGGCTTTTCTGATCACCCGCTGATCAGAGGCTTGGGCTTCAGAGGTCAGATCCCAGGGAGAGGACCGGGGTTGGCTGCGTGAACACAGCCTGAAGGGGGCTAGTGCGCCACAGCTAGCCGGGAGGGAATCCGGGAAAAGATCTGGACCTGCCTAAGAGGCAAGAGACCATTGTTTTCAGGTGTGCGAGGAGAGGGGATTCAGAGCACCGCCTAAACAACCTCCAGAGACAGGTGGGAGCCGTGGCTACCAACACGGACACAAGAGATGGGCATGGAACGCTAAGGCTGCTGCTGCAGCCACCAAGAAGCCTGTGTGCAAGCACAGGTCACTATCCACACCTCCTCTCCTGGGATCCTGTGCAGCCCACCACTGCCAGGGTCCAATGATCCAGGGACAACTTCCCCAGGAGAACACATGGCACACCTCAGGCTGTTCCAACGTTACACTGGCCTCTGCTCCCGCAGGCTCACCCTGCATTCCATACCCCTCCCACCCATGACCTGAGTGAGCCAGAGCCCCCTAATCAGCTGCTCCTTTAACCCCCTCCTGTCTGGTTGAAGAACAGACGCCAGAGGGCGACCTACATGCAGAGGCGGGGCCAAAACCAAAGCTGAACCCCGGGAGCTGTGAGAACAAAGAAGAGAAAGGGGAATCTCTCCCAGCAGCCTCAGAAGCAGCAGATTAAATCTCCACAATCAACTTGATGTAGCCTGCATAAGTGGAATACCTGAATAGACAACGAATCATCCCAAAATTGAGATGGTGGACTTTGGGAGCAACTGTAGACTTCAGGCTTGCTTTCTGAATCTAATTTTTTTCTAGTTTCATGTTTATTTCAGTTTCCTATTTAGAGCTTATTATCATTGGTAGATTTGTTTATTGATTTGGTTGCTCTGTTCCTATTTATTTATATATATATATATTTTTTCCTTTTTCTCTTTTTGTGAGTGTGTATGTGTATGCTTCTTTGTGTGACTTTGTCTGTATAGCTTTGCTTTTACAATTTGTCCTAGGGTTCTGTCTCTTTTTGTTGTTGTTTTATATTTTTAGTATAGTTTTTAGTGCTTGTTATCATTGGTGGATTTGTTTTTTGATTTGGTGGCTCTCTTCTTTTTTTAATTTTTAAAAAATTTTTAATAATACATATATTTTATTTTAATAACTTTATTTTATTTTATTTTATTTTATTTTATTTCATTCTTTTTTCTCCCTTTTCTTCTGAGCTGAGTAGCTGACAGGGTCTTGGTGCTCTGGCTGGGTGTCAGGCCTGAGATTCTGAGGTGGGAGAGCCAAGTTCAGGACATAGGTCCACCAGATACCTCCCGGCCCCACATAATATCAAACGGTGAAAGCTCTCCCAGAGATCTCCATCTCAACGCTAAGGCCCAGCTCCACTCAACAAACAGCAAGCCACAGTGCTGGATGCCCTGTGCCAAACAACTAGCAATACAGGAACACAACCCCACCCATTAGCAGAGAGGCTGCCTAAAATCATAAAAAGGCCACAGACATCCCAAAACACACCACCAGACATGGACCTGCCCACCAGAAAGACAAGATCCAGCCTCATCCACCAGACACAGGCACCAGTCCCCTTCACCAGGAAGCCTACACAACCCACTGAACCAATCTTACCCACTGGGGGCAGAAACCAAAATCAACGGGAAATACGAACCTGCAGCCTACAAAAAGGAGACCCCAAACACAATAAGTTAAGCAAATTGAGAAGACAGAGAAATGCACAGCAGATGAAGGAGCAAGGTAAAAACCCACCAGACCAAACAAATGAAGAGGAAATAGGCAGCCTACCTGATAAAGAGTTCAGACTAATGATAGTAAAGATGATCCAAAATCTTGGAAATAGAATGGAGAAAATACAGGAAACATTTAACAAGGATCTAGAAGAACTAAAGAGCAAACAAACAATGATGAACAGCACAATAAATGAAATTGAAAATTCTCTAGAAGGAATCAATGGCAGAATAACTGTGGCAGAAGAACGGATAAGTGACCTGGAAGATAAAATAGTGGAAATAACTACTGCAGAGCAGAATAAAGAAAAAAGAATGAAAAGAATTGAGGAGAGTCTCAGAGACCTCTGCGACAACATTAAATGCACCAACATTCAAATTATAGGGGTCCCAGAAGAAGAGAAAAAAAAAAGGGACTGAGAAAATATTTGAAGAAATTATAGTTGAAAACTTCCCTAATATGGGAAAGGAAATAGTTAAGTCCAGGAAGCACAGAGAGTCCCATACAGGATAAATCCAAAGACAAACATGCCAAGACACATATTAATCAAACTATCAAAATTTAAATACAAAGAAAAAATATTAAAAGCAGCAAGGGAAAGGCAACAAATAGCATACAAGGGTATCCCCATAAGCTAATTTTTCAGCAGAAACTCTGCAAGCCAGAAGGGAGTGGCAGGACCTATTTAAGGTGATGAAAGGGAAAAACCTACAACCAAGATTACTCTACCCAGAAAGGATCTCATTTAGATTCAATGGAGAAATTAAAACCTTTACAGACAAGCAGAAGCTAAGAGAATTCAGCACAACCAAGCCAGCTTTACAACAAATGCTAAAGGAACTTTTCTAAGCAGAAAACACAAGAGAAAGAAAAGACCTACAATAACAAACTGCAAACAATTGAGAAAATGGTAATAGGAACATACATATCGATAACTACCATAAATGTAAATGGATCAAATGCTCCAACCAAAATACAGAGACTGGCTGAATGGATACAAAAACCAGAGCTGTATATACGCTGTCTACAAGAGACCCACTTCAAACCTAGGGACACATAGACTGAAAGTGAGGGGATGGAAAAAGATATTCCATACAAATGGAAATCAAAAGAAAGCTGGAGTAGCAATTCTCATATCAGACAAAATAGACTTTAAAATAAAGACTACTGAAAGAGACAAGGAAGGACACTACATAATGATCAAGGGATCAATCCAAGAAGACGATATAACAATTGTAAATATCTATGCACCCAACATAGAAGCACCTCAATACATAAGGCAAATGCTAACAGCCGTAAAAGGGGAAATGGACAGTAACACAATCATAGTAAGGGACTTTAACACTCCACTTTCACCAATGGACAGGTCATCCAAAATGAAAATAAATAAGGAAACACAAGCTTTAAATGATACATTAAACAAGATGGACTTAATTGATATTTATAGGACACTCCATCCAAAAGAACAGAATACGCTTTCTTCTCAAATGCTGATGGAACATTCTCCAGGATAGATCATATCTTGGGTCACAAATGAAGCCTTGGTAAATTTAAGAAAATTGAAATCATATCAAGTATCTTTTCTGACCACAATGCTATGAGACTAGATATCAGTTACATGAAAAAATCTGTAAAAAATACAAACACATTGGATGCTAAACAATACACTACTAAAGAACCAAGAGATCACTGAAGAAATCAAAGAGGAAATCAAAAACTACCTGGAAACAAATGACAATGAAAAAACGATGACCCAAAACCTATGAGATGTAGCAAAAGCTGTTCTAAGAGGGAAGTTTATAGCAATACAATCCTACCTCAAGAAACAAGAAACATCTCAAATAAACAACCTAAGCTTACACCTAGAGCAATTAGAGAAACAATAGCAAAAAATCACCAAAGTTAGCAGAAGGAAAGAAATCATAAAGATCAGATCAGAAATCAATGAAAAAGAAATGAAGGAAATGATAGCAGAGATCAATAAAACTAAAAGCTGGTTCTTTGAGAAGATAAACAAAATTGATAAACCATTAGCCAGACTCATCAAGAAAAAAAGGGAGAAGACTCAAATCAATAGAATGAAAAAGGAGAAGTAAAAACTGACACTGCGGAAATACAAAGGATCATGAGAGATTACTACAAGCAACTATATGCCAATAAAATGGACAACCTGGAAGAAATGAACAAATGCTTTGAAAAGCACAACGTTCTGAGACTGAACCAGAAAGAAATCGAAAATATAAACAGACCAATCACAAGCACTGAAATTGAAACTGTGATTAAAAATCTTCCAACAAACAAAAACCCAGGATCAGATGGCTTCACAGGCGAATTCTATCAAACCTTTGGAGAAAAGCTAACACCTATCCTTCTCAAACTCTTCCAAAATATAGCAGAGGGAGGAACACTCCCAAACTCATTCTACGAGGCCACCATCACCCTGATACCAAAACCAGACAAAGATGTCACAAAAAAAGAAAACTACAGGCCAATATCACTGATGAACATAGATGCAAAAATCCTCAACAAAATACCAGGAAACAGAATCCAACAGCACATTAAAAGGATCATACACCAAGATCAAGTGGAGTTTATACGAAGAATGCAAGGATTCTTCAACATATGTAAATCAATCAATGTGATACACCATATTAACAAATTGAAGGAGAAAAAACATATGATCATCTCAATAGATGCAGAAAAAGCTTTTGATAAAATTTAACACCGATTTTTGATGAAATCCCTCCAGAAAGTAGGTATACAAAGAACTTACCTCGACATAATAAAGGACATATAAGACAAACCCACAGCCAGCATCATTCTCAATGGTGAAAACTGAAAACATTTCCACTAAGATCAGGAACAAGACAAGGTTGCCCACTCTCACCACTATTATTCAACATAGTTTTGGAAGTCAGCCACAGCAATCAGAGAAGAAAAAGAAATAAAAGGAATCCAAATCAGAAAAGAAGAAGTAAAACTATCACTGTTTGCAGATGACATGATACTATACATAGAGAATCCTAAAGATGCTACCAGAAATCTACTAGAAATCTACATGAGCTGCTTGTATATTTTGTAGATTAATCCTTTGTCAGTTACTTCCTTTGCAAATATTGTCTCCCATTCTGAGGGTTGTCTTTTCGTCTTGTTTATGGTTTCCTTTGCTGTGCAAAAGCTTTTAAGTTTCATTACATCCCATTTTTTAATTTTTGTTTTTATTACCATTTCTCTAGGAGGTGGGTCAAAAAAGATCTTGCTGTGATTTATGTCATAGAGAGTGATGTAAGTCAGAAAGAGAAAACAAATACCATATGCTAACACATGTATATGGAATCTAAAAAAAAAAAAAAGGGTTCTGAAGAACCTAGGGGCAGGACAGGAATAAAGATGCAGACGTAGAGAATAGACTTGAGGACACGGGGAGGGGGAAGGGTAAGCTGGGGCGAAGTGAGAGAGTGGCATGGACATATATACACTACCAAATGTAAATTAGATAGCTAGTGGGAAGCAGCTGCATAGCACAGGGAGATCAGCTTGTGCTCTGTGACCACCTAGAGGGGTGGGATAAGGAGTGTGGGAGAGACACAAGAGGGAGGGGATATGGGGATATATGTATACATATAGCCGCTTCACTTTGTTATACAGCAGCAACTAACACAACAATGTAAAGCAATTATACTCCAATAAAGATGTTAAAAAATATATTCCTTGACAAATTTATTCAAGATGAAATGAACAGAGGAAGAAGCTGACACTTTAAACCAAACCAAAGGTCAAGTCAGGCAATAAAAATGCTTCAATACTGCTTGCTGTTAGCATGCATAGTAAGATACAGGTTGTGCACTAAAATACTTTGCACCTAGAGAGGCTTGATTCTTAGCAATTTTATAGCTACAGCATATTCAGTGGAGTGATAGCTCTTCTGCAAATAAATAAGAAGACAGTAAGAAATGGAGTGGGGCAGAGTAATTCTATATGAGAAAAAAAACACCATTAAGGCATAAGTATTTTTAGAAGATGAGCATCTTGCTCTACCAGTTAAAAAGCCCAAGTTAATTTTCCGCCATGGGTCCCTTCTGATGCACATCAGTAAAATGACACCATGAAACTGACACCAGACCAAAACTATACATGTCCTTTAATACATGAAATGTAGCCACTAATTTGCTTTGAGTGATTTTTTTCTGGCAGTTCTTAAGACCAAAGTATATGATAGAGATAATATCCCATATAATGAGGTTCTCAGAACCTATAGCTTATTGGTTAAGGTATTTTGATACAATGAGTCCTTTACCAGAAATTGCTTGTGCACTCAACCAAGGCTGGTAACCAGTTGATAAAAAGACTAATTGTAATAAGTCACAATTCAATAAGAAGGACTTTGCCTAGGTAGGACAAAAATTTAAGGTTAAGTATTTTTCCTTTCAATTTATAGAATTTGTGTGTGTGTGTGTGTGTGTGTGTGTGTGTGTGTTTGGCTGAGTAATTCAGGCTCATAGGTGGCTGGATCATTGTAGAGTTATTGGGGTGGTTGATTAAGGGGAAGTGTATGTGTATATGTATGCATATAATATATATATATGATTTCTAAGCATACATATGTATATATTATTTACATAAATAATTTGGGGGAATATATTATACATTTAGCCAATGCAGTAAATATCTCTGGCTTGACTGATTAATATCTACTGAGAAATAATACTCCAAGTCATTAGAACATATTAAAAGAGAAAAGGGATTGCTTAGCCTGATTCAAGAGGCATAACCAAGACTGTCTTGAAGGGGGAAAGGAAAAAAAAAAACTCTTGACAGTAACTTCCTACTTACCATATTGTGAATTCTTCCTAAAGAAATAATAAAAATTCATGTTACTTAAAGTATACTGAAGGAAGCATTGAATATTATACTGTAGCAAACAGTTTTTACTAAGCAGAAGATGGATTGGGTGACACATGAGGTCTACATTTGTACCTCCTTTCCTTCCTATCTGTCTCTCATTGAACACTTTTGTCTCAAGAAAAGAACAGCATGGTGCCCAAAGAAGCTTCCACTCAGTCTTTACAATTCTGCATTCATTCCTTTATTTAGTAAAAATGTAAGAGGTTTTTGTTTTGCTTTTATGCTTTTTGTTCCATATACAAGGCTAGGAACCATTTGCTCTTTGTTCTTGGTTGTTGAAAAATGTAGCATATGGTAAACTTTTTCACTGAATAGGCATTCATGATCATGCATTCGAAAATGCATTAGAAGAATTTATGAGACATGTGGGGACATGGGCTGCATCTGAGACTAAAATCCTTATCACATGCTTTTATGGTATTCTACTGTGATGACTTGTGTGGTGGGGGAGGTAAGGACACCTCACTATTCCTTCGTTAACTGATAGAACAATTGGAGGGAGTTGTAAGTAATTGAAAAGGTCTAAACAGGAATTTGGTTTTTTTTAATCAAATTATTATGGAGGCTGTTCTCTGCCATATTCTAAGTAATTAAAATAATCAGTGCTATAGTTTTTATAATGCTCTTTGAAAATATATAGTAATTATCAAAACAGAACATTTGATGACCCAAAATTTCAGTCTTATGCCTTTTTCCCAACTCTTAATTGTGTATACTTTTATACAATAATTCCTAAGACATGTGTATGCTTATAAATTTAGTTTTTAAATAAACTTTCAAATTGGCAAATCTTATATACTAGGGAATATGTATAATCTACCTTTAATATAGAGGACTACAAATTCCAGCCATAAAATTACTTTATTTTGAAAGGCTACTTTTATTTGTTTGGAATGTTTCAAAGATCATGTAATTATATGTGGGATATGGGAGAGAAAAGATTACAAAACAAACACTTCATTGCTGTTTCTTAAAAACAGCATTTATATCACATCTGTGCAATCGTGAGCAAGCTGGAAAGTATGAACAATGAGCAAAAAGAACATTTAAGAGAAAAACTTTTTAATTTTTAAGCTTTAAATATATTATTGTGAAAAAACATCAAATTTTAAACTCTGAAAAGGTCCTTCAGAGTTTGCTTTGGATTAGAAGTGCTAATACATTGATTATTGACAAATGTGACTTTACCTCAGCAGTTGAAATAGCTAATATTGATATTAGAAATATTTTATGAAATAACTCACTAAAGCAAAGAAATTTGGGGATTTTTTCCCGTGTGCTTAATGAGATGTATATACCCTTTTCATGCATTGTAAATATTAGTGCATATGTATTATCTTAGAGGTATATTAAGTATGGCTTGAATAGCATTTCTTGATTTTAATTAGGCTACTCTGCCTCTTGGTATCTTCATTTAACAGGTAATGTGAATTTAACAGGGACTTTGTTGTACACTCTGTTTTATTTTTATAGTATGCACATAAGTTCAAAATGCCAACACATTCATTATGCTGTGTAAAGTTTATACCGGAAAGGTTCCAATCACTTTGAAAAAGATCCTGTCATTATTTCTGTTGTAAATCACTACGCCAAGCTTCTGAGAAGGAACATTTTGAACTGAAATTTGAAATATAGATGAAACCCTAAGATGTTTACAAAATGTGGAAATATCTTTGGTTGATTCCCAAGTATCAACAGCACATTAAGGCAGGGAATCATTGATCAAAATTCAATGATACAATGAATGTTTTATTAGTTAAGTATCATTAATCATTATCCTGAAAAGCGCAGCGTGTTAGAGGGTTTGTTTCTACCGCAGTTTACCAAGGTGCCCATTGTTGGCAGATGCGGCTCCTCCAGATGGAGGAGGTGGAAGCACATGAGTCCCCACATGGAAATAGCTTCCTGTTCAGAAAGGTCTGATGAGGTGAGGGAAACTGTGGTGGGGATGGGATATGATGAAGAGGAGAAGGAAAGCAGGAAAAAAAAGTGAAGATGGCATTATTTGTGTAAAAAGAGAGTGCACAAGATCATTAGTTTATTCAGCCATCTAGTTTTCCCTCAGCGCTTTCTCTGTGCCTGTCTCAAGGTGGGCACTGAAGCAGGTGGTTTCATGGGGAGAAAGGTGATGAATGACTACTTACAGAAGTGCATAGGGGAAGGACAGGAGCAATGGAAATACACGTGTCTCATGCAGAGCATGGGTGAGGAGAAGAGCTTCCAGCTTTATGGTCTAAAGTGTGTGTTCTTCAGACCTCTCAGGAAAAGGGCATGGCTGCTAACGCCTCCCCTACTCTCCAGACTTTCCTCATTGCAGCACACTACTCTATCCTTAACGTGCTACTTGTTTGCAGTATTGGCCCTCTTTGGGTCTTCCAAATAGGGAATCATACATGTCTGGGGCTCAAAGGTCTTAGAATTTTTTCTGAGTGAGTAGGAAAAAAAATTTAATCTCAATTCTGATAAAACAATTTAAGCCAAGAAACATAATTTAATAAAAGGTGTCCTAGATATTAGTGAATTTCCTAATATTTCAGTGAAATCTAAAAATAATTTTAAAATATCTATAAAATGTGAATCGATCTATAAAGTTTGATCCTGTGGATCTGCCTCTTTTTTTTTTAAACTGCATTAATTTACAAATATACCCACAAAATGACACTACCAAAAGATCAAAGGAGCATATAAAGATGATGCTGTCTACCCTTTCCAATGACATATTTTTAAAAGTCTTATCAGTGGATGTTTAAAACCAAAGTGGTGCACTATTTCAAAATGTCATTGTTTGCACTCTAAATTGTAGAAAATGGCAAATCTGAATATGGCATTATTCTCTTAGTCATAAAAAATCATTGAATTTCATTGAAAAGTATTTAATGTCAAATATATAAAACCATGTTATTCTCAGAATAATCCCTATGAAAAAAGTGTGGGAAGCCAAGTTATTCCCATTTTATAGATCAGGTAGCTGATGCAAAAAGACATTTAACTGACATGTTAGTATTTGATTATTAATTTCACAAGTAAGGGGCATCACTATATACGTCAGCACTGTTCTGTATCCAAAACAAAGATTCTTACTTTAGTGGAGCTTACATTCGCACTGAGGCAAGAAAGACATTAACTATATTAAATAAAATGATATAATAGAAAGTGCCATGGGAAAGAAAACAGAGCTGGGAGGGGATGGTTTGCAGTCTTAAGTAAAGTGTCACTGAGGCAATGACATTTGAGCAGAGAATGGAAGGAAGTGTGGGAGAGTGCCTGTGGATGTCTTGGGGAGAATATGTAAGTTTGAAGAAGTCCCCAGAACAGAATCAGAGTCTCCCAAGCGTGGGCAGCATGTTCCACAGTGAACTGGATTTAAGGCTTCCTATAGAATTTCTGTGAGGTAATAGCATATAGTTGGGAAAGAGTTAGTTGTTTGTTTTTAGAAGTCCCTGACTTCTTAAAAACATTGCATTTAACAAACATTTATTGCATTTCAGCTATTCTCTTATTTACTTCTACACTCAACAAATATTTTGTGAGTGCCTAATATGTGTCAGGTACATTAGTAAACAGAACAGGCAATCCCAGCCCACAAGGGACATAGGCTGAGATGGAAGACACAGCCAACGTCCTCCAGAAGCTTACCATCCAGAACTTAAGACACGATACCACTAACTTACACAACAGGATTATCTAATTGAATATGCATTAAACGTGCAATCATAGTTAATGAGAGCAAAAGAGCTACATCTCATAAAATAATTACAATAACAGTATTTACATAAAATTTTCATTTGGGATTTAAAATCTTTACAGAAAATGTTTCAATAATCTTTATAACACCCATGTGTTATATGTATAGTATTGGAAGAAGCACCCAGACTATTTAAGGTAGCGCATTATTCCATGTAATTATCTTGAGAGGTTTTTTTTTATTAATACTTTATTTTTAACCTGTTTTTTAACCTCAAATTCCTATATCACATTTTAATACTGTATTTATTAACCTTATTAATTTATGAAGGCAGTTCATTAAATGAATATTTGTTATAGCCTCTAAATTGAAAAAGTTTAAAATTGGAATACAGATACTTTATAACATATTTCAAATCAACTCCTTTATGTGCCTTTGAAAGGCTGTGTCCCTGAATGAACCACATCAATACAGGCAACATATCATGACCTTTTAAGCAGAAGAAAAATCAAATCTCATTCACAGGTTTTATGTAGGTGACACCATTTTTGTGTACAGTGAATTCAAATTTTATGACTTCAGTTGACTTACTGCAACCTCAGTGAAGGGTCAACAGTGATAGAACAACCTAAATCCAGTTAGACATCATAGATTAAAGCCAGTGCCAAAATCATGCTATGAAGACAGTAAATGACTTATAGGTATGAAAATATATGGTAGTCTTGGTAGTTTCATATATGCACTTTTTCTCCATTGTTGCAGCAAGTACTATAATCTTTATAGGGATGAACTAGAAAAGTTTTTTAAATTAATAAAAAATAACAAAAGGCCATCTTTTCTTCTACAGACAGTTGTTATGTTCACATTAGGTGCTATTCAATGCTGAACCAAATGATAAGAAAATGAAGGTGAATAAAAATTAGCATGTTTTCCCATTGAGTGGAGTAAGGGAAGACAGTGGTATAAATAAACATGCATCTGTGATATAGTGTGATAGAAACTGAAATAGAGGTAGATGCATCACACTCAAATACCTAGTAAAAACAGTAATTCTGTCTCTGAGATCATTGAGGGCAGTATGGTAGAAGTTAGCTCTGTGTTAGAACTTGAAGAATGAATAGGAGATATACTGTCAGAGGAGTAGTGTGGGCTATAAGAAGAAGGATCAGCACAGGGAAAAGAATGGAAGCCAAGAAAAGTCCGGTGGCCAGTATATATAGTGTATTCAGTTTGGTGTGTCAAGATAAGGGGCAGCAAGGTGATTTGGGACCAAATTATAAAGAGCCAACACTACCCTGTTTTCATTCCTTAACATGTTTAGGTGATTGGGAAACAGCGATCATCTCATTGGGTCTTTCTCCCTTGATCTTCCCTTTGACTTCATGATTTCCTAGGCAGTTCAGTCTGCCTATCTAGCTTAGATGGTACTTATGGAGTCACAGTGAAATAATACATTGAGCAAGAACACAGAAATAAGGTTAGTCTCTGAAAATAAAAGTAATAAAAATTGACACACATTGAATGAAATGCATCATGTATAAAAATAAACCCACATAGTTTTCTATAAATGTGTGTTTAAGGAGCAAAGAGAAATGAGTCAGAGAAAAAATATTATAGATAGAGAGTTTAAGATTTATATTTACTCTTGTTAGCTGTACAGTCCTGAGTACTTAACCTCTTTAAATAAGTTTTTTTTCTTTCCTATCTGTAAATTGGGGCTGATAATTTCCACTTTGTCATGATTAGAGATAAAACACGTGAAATGCTTAACATAGTGCTTGACACATGCAAGTACAGAGCAAGTGCTAGTTCTTGTTGTTCTTGTTAAACTTAATAAAAGTGGTATCAGTTAGCTTTGGCTACATAACAAAACACCCCAAACTTAGTTGATTGAAGCAACTATGAATTTAGTTCACAATTCTGCATGCATGTTAGCGATTTGGGCTGAGCTAAGCTGTGTGGTTCTTCTGGTCTCAGCTGGTCTTACTCCGTCTATAGTCAACTTCCAAGTAGGCTATGTGCTGGCTGGTCCCAAGTGCCTCAGCTGGATGGTTCATCCCTGTTCCACGTGGTCTCTGATCCTTCAGCAGGCTGTACTAGCTTGATCACATGGCTAGGCAGGATTTCAAGAGAGTAAACGGAAGAGGATAAGACCTCTTCAAGCTGTGGTTTGACACTGGCACAGCATCACTTCTGTGATATTCTATGGATTAAAACAAGTCACAAAGCCCACATTCAAAAAGCAGGTAGATAAATCCCCCACTTTATCAGAGTAGCTGCACAGTTACTTTGCAAGGGGGTATGGATACAGGGAGGGGAACACTTTCTTTCAAATAGACTACCACAAGAGGGTTGAGGACACAAAATCAGCTAGAATCTCTAATGTAAACTGAAAGGATAGGAAATCAATATGGTATAGTCTTGATGTAGTCAAGAGGAACTTGGAGTCAACAGACCTGAGCTTAATCCCTGCCTCTGCTATTGATTTACTTTATGCTGGTAAAGTAAATTATCTGTGCTCATTATTCTCAATACAAGGTTTTCTAAGTTCAAAATTATTATGTGGAATAAATGAGATAATGTATGTGAAAATGTGTATTAAGTGTAAATCTATAAACAAATATAATGGATTATTATTCATGGATATAAAGTATACTTTATAAAATGTGAGAGGTTCTTGAACTTCTTACCTTGCACCACCTACCTGTCCTTCTCATTCTTTCTGTAGAATGTAGAAATTTACTTACATTTAGATATTGTAAATGTAATGCAATACATTATTTAACTGCTTGGATTACTTGCAGTGTGTGTTACTTGCAGTTTCTTTTCTCAGCTACCTATTTCATTATTCCTTTGAGGCAAACATTTTTGAATCCTAATTAAATATAAGGTACAATACTAGATTCTAGAGATATAGAGATGAAAAACTGGGCCCTATCCCCAACAACTTTGGTCATCTTTTGAAAGACATACAAACCACAATTTAGTACAATATAGTAAATGTTATGATAAAGACATGCAAAGGGTGCTATGGGATCTCAGAAGACACAGGAGAGGAAGGGTGAACAGGTAAGCCTTCCTGGGAAAGGTAATGGGCAAAAGAGGAACAGGAATTTACTAGGCAAAATAATCTAAAATTCAAGGCCAAATGCTCAGCTGATTAGAAACCATTGTTTTAACCCCTTGCCTGAATAAATCTGGTTTCAACCTATGCATCCAGCTCCATGCCCTCAAAGTGTAGCCATTCATTTCCCCCAAAGCTAAATTGAACTGCTTGATATTCCTTAAGCAGAGCATATTCCTTAAACCCAGCACCCTGTGCCTTTGTTTCTGCTGCTTACTACAACTGGAGTACTCTTGGCCTTTTCATTTCTAACCAGTTTCCAATAAATACCCATGGATGATTTCATAGTCGATTAAGAGTTCCTTTACTCTGAGGTCTTCCCTGATTCACACAGATACAGATACTCACTCTTTCCTTTCTGCTCTCACTGTATTCTGGTTCATACACTATAATTATTTTTGTATCAATTTACATATGTCTCCTTTATTATACCATATGAGCACAGGGACCATTCCTTATTCATTCAGACAAAAGGAGTAGACATATGGTCAAGAGAATGCAGAATACATGTTACATTCAGGAAGCAAAGTAGGGCTTCCCTGGTGGCGCAGTGGTTGAGAGTCCGCCTGCCGATGCAGGGGACGCGGGTCCGTGCCCCTGTCCAAGAAGACCCCACACGCCGCGGAGCGGCTGGGCCCGTGAGCCATGGCCGCTGAGCCTGTGCGTCCGGAGCCTGTGCTCCGCAACGGGAGAAGCCACAACAGTGAGAGACCCGCGTACTGCAAAAAAAAAAAAGGAAGCAAAGTAATTCAGTGCGGTTGGAGCAAATGTCCCATTGTGGTCTTGTATAGCATGAATTTGGATTTGAACCAGAAGTGTGATATGATCAGGTTTGTCTCTTAGACGGATCTGGCAGATGACATAGGCTGATATCAGAGATGGGGAGACTAATAAAGAAGGTACTTCAGTAATCCAGGGGAGCAGTGGTGAAGGTCTTCACTAAGACAGTCATGATGAAGAGTAAGGAGAGATATTTGATGAGTAAACTAGAGCAATACTTCTCAGTCTATTCTGCATGTTAGAACTATCTGGAGATCCTGACAAAACACTGATGACTGGGCCTAACTACATACAGATCTTGGGGTTACGTTTTTAACTCTCTAGGTGATTTCAGTGCTCAGCCAAGTCTGAGAACCAGTGGACTAGAGAGTATTTGGTAAGTAATTGGATGTAGGCAATGAGGGAGAAATGAAGAAAGAAAATCTCCTCCTAGTTTTCTAACTTGGGACAAAAGGGTAGAGTATAAGCAAATTCAATGTGGGGAAAATGCAAATTCAGGGTGGAGAAATTTAAGTTTGATTTGGGGCAAGTTGAACATAGGTGCTCAAAGATAGTTGAATATGCTGTTCTTGCACTCAAGAGAAAGACACAGGTTGGAGGTGTTTACTTTGTGAATTTTCTGCATATAGGTATTCTCTGAATTCATTGTGAACATGATGTCTACGTTAAAAGAGGACCATGAGTAGAACCTGGGGGCATCAACGTGGAAAGGTGGTTAAAGGCAGGAGAGCCTGAGAAGGAATAGCAAAAATAGGAAAAATAGGGGTAGAAGGAGGTATCTCCAAAGCTCACACAGAGGAGGGTCTCAGGAAGTGGAGGTGGTTAACCGTCTCAGTGCTGGAAAGAGTTCCAGTATAGATTTGGGCTGAAAAGTATCTAATAATTTTGCCAAGGTTACTGGTGACCTAGGGTAGATCAGTTGCTAAATACAGTGGGGACGGAAACTACATAAAAATCTAGTAAGAAGTGATGAAAAGGAGAGGAAAAAAGCAGTTACTGTAGTTCCTGAATAGTCTACAGTGGTTTTTTATTTCTTGTTCTAGTGGAAAACATCTCTGATTTTCTATGGACACTATGTGCATATTTTATAACTTTGAACATGACTTTTCTGTATTAGGAATAGTTGTGTAAGCAAGGTAGTTGTGGGTCCCACAAAATAAGCAAAGAAAATGATAAATTTTAAAATAATATAGAAGACAGCTTTAAGAGTACTATTCTCATTTGCAACCATTAAATTAGCAGTAACCATATAAAATTTGAAGAGCTTATGAGTTTTACTTTTAATGTTCTACTCTCAATGTGTACAATTCAGGAAAATTGTACCAATCTCACTTTAGTATATTTGTACCGTGGTATAAAGACCATTTACAATTTGAATGTTGTACAATTAGTTAATATTTAGTAAACATATTTTCTTAGTTTTAAATGTCTTTTAAAATCACATGTCCCATGCTATTTTTCCTCCTCAATATAATATAATCCCAGTAGTGTTAGCAATGATTTTGTTAAATTGTTTGACAAAACCTAACTTGGCCACTTGTAATTTACAATTGTTCACCTTTGTCACTTGGCAGTTTTTCTGTACTAAAAAATCTAGGTTGTCTTGAAGCTGAATTGTTGACTGAATTTCCAATATAGTTCACAGTATGATTACAGAATACAAAATCAGTGTTTCCAACCTGTGTTCTAGGCATAGACTGTGAGTATTTGGGAATTTGACAAGATGGCCTCCTTGTAACTACTTGGAAATTTTATGTTGCTCTTCACCTTAATTTCTGATGTGCAGACTTTACTGTCATTCAGATTGAAAAAATAAATACTTAATAAAGTCATTTTATTTATTCCATAAGGAAATGAATTATAAAAAAAATAATTTGACTATGAATCGTGATTCTTTAATTTAAAAGTTTGGAAGGATGACAGTTGAAGCCATTTAACATTACTTTTCCTTGTTGCAGAGTAAGTGTCCTGTCGTTTTTAACCTTTGAAGTATTTTTCAGGGAGAAACAACACCCAAAATTTGATTCATAAATTATTATAGATTCATCATCACCTCTTGCCTTTTCAACAGCTTCTTCCTCTTTTCCACATCATTTCCATCGGCATAAAAACATACTCAAATATAGTCCATTTAAAAATATATGTATCTCACTAGACCTCCCACAGCCCTTCATCTGCTGCCTCATTGCTCTTTGAGCTAGCCCACAAAAACTGTTACAGAGCTTTGTGTATCAATTCTCTCACTCCTTCATATTCTGTTCATTCCATCTACTCCAGTCTGACTTCTGTCTTCCCTGTTTCACCGCCACCCTTCTTATAAAGCTTACCAGTGGCATCTGTACTGCCAAATCCTGTGAACACTTCTCTGTTTTCTTACACCAGCTGTCAGAAACATTCATCCCCGTTGATTGCTCCTTACTTTTTGGAACACTTCCCTCTCTTAGCATTTTCATGTGGCTCTGGGTTAATCTTCATCTCTTTCATTTTCTCTATTTTATTCTATTCTGTTTAGAAGTCACTAAGCTAGGTAGATTTAAATACCATTATATGTTGAAGTCTCTGCAGTGTTCACTTTCATCCCTAACCTCTTCAGTGAATTGTAGACTCATGTGTCCAGTGGCACACTTGATGTTATCACTAATGGGATGCTTGCTAGTCATTTTATATGTAACATATTAAAAATTGAACCTCTTAACAGTCCCCCACTTGTTACTGCACTATGCTTTGTTCCATCTTGGTGAAGTGTCTCTGCTCCACTCAGTGGCTCAAGCCAATAATCTAGGGATCATCCTTAATTTTTTCTCTGCTCTCACCTCCTGAGTCTAATCATTGATCTGCCTTGCTGGTCTTAGCTCAGAGTTCCACTTCTTGGTATCTCCATGAATATTATGCAAGCCACATTATTTCAACTCAACTGGACTCTTTGCTTTTACCCTACAGCCCCTCATTCCGTTCCCTGTAAAGTAGCCAGAAGCATCTTTTGAAAATGTAAATCGGATCATTTTATCACCCTCCTTTAAACCTTTCAGTGGTCTCCCATTATACCTACAATAAATCCAAGCTCCCACAGGTTTCAGCTCCCAGAGATATGGCTACTGCCTGCTTCTCTCGTCTCTTCTTACACTCTTCTTGCCCTGTCATGGAATACCATCTACAAAGGGCTTCTCTTTTTAAGTATATCAGGCTCACTCCTACTTCAGAGTCTTTGCACATGCCGTTTCCTCTGCCTGGAATGCCACTTTTCACTCAGGTCCCAATCCATTCTTCTGTGTGAGATGCCTTCTTATCTTTTATTTCTCAACTCAGAGAGCCCTTTACTGACCATCAACTAATGAGGCTCTGTGCACCCCTGTGATTCTCCATCTTGCTCTTCTCTATTTTTCCTTAATCTTGACCTGGAAATAGTCCTAATAATGTATTTTTTAAATGACTTTTTCCCTCCCTAAAAATGTAAGCTGCAGGAAGGTAGGGACTTTTCCTCTTTTGCTCATCACTTTTGAGTTACAGTTCCTGGCTCATAGAAGGTCTCAAAAGATACTGGTTAAATGCTGATAAACAAAGACTCTGAATCAATATCTTAAACTCCTCTGCATGTCATCCAGTGCCTACCACAGCAGATGCTCAGCTTCCATATTAATTGATTAACTGACATTGTTTGAATCTCTCACTAGACTGTATCAAAAAATGTAGGATATAGTTATGTATAGACACATCCAATAATGTTTTAAAATTTAGCCATGAAAAACGGAGCACTTAGAAATGGCATAAATTAAATGAAAGATAGGGAAATGTTCCTTGGTTTTAAAAATGTTTCATTGGGTATTCATTTCTAGTAACATTTCATGATGTTTCACAATGTAAAATACACATCAATTCTTTTTTTTTCATAGGAAAAAAGTAACCTGTCTTCCTTTGTTTGATTACAAACTAAGCACAGCAAAACACTGAAGGGCTTTCTAATCATCAAAGAAAGATTAAATTCTGTCCAGTGTTCTTTTAGTGTTAATGTCTTTTAGCCTGACTTTTCAAAAAATCCTAATATCTCTTAATAAAAACTAAAATGATTTGGAGTCATCATATTCCTCTGAAATAGAATGTCACCATATAATTTCACAAACTATCCCTTGGTTTTAGATAAAGATTTTAGACTTCTTAGATAATTTAGCATTTAAAAATAGTGTATAAAGTTATTTTTCCCTTAAATTTACTTGACAGAAAAAAAATGCTTAGGAAGTTATTTTAAAAGTGACAATTCTAGTTTTGCATGTAGTAATTGCCAAGACTGTCAGTGATAGAAAATAGAATATAACTTGGGTTTTCTTAAGCCCAAAGTGGTATTTATTGGTTCACTTGTACAGGCATATTAGTGGTACACCTGACTTAGAAGTGGAAGAGACATCTCTCCATCTTGCATCTCTACCTTCCTCTGTCTCTGCTTTTTTTTACCTAGTGCAGCTAGCCTTGGGTAGGAGTGGGAGGGTTGGGTTGGTTAGGTAAGCAGTCAGTGATTACCAGCTACTCTGAACATCCTTCATTCCAGGGCAGCGACCAAAGAGGAAAAAAGCCTTTAACTCCCCAGCTCCATTGAAGGACTTT
The DNA here is from genome assembly GCF_059928025.1 of Delphinapterus leucas. Taxonomy (NCBI): domain Eukaryota; kingdom Metazoa; phylum Chordata; class Mammalia; order Artiodactyla; family Monodontidae; genus Delphinapterus; species Delphinapterus leucas. The sequence continues at coordinate 104,954,737 of NC_143129.1, forward strand.
AATGAGACCAGAGTAGTTGATCACTGTGATTAACCCTGTTGGAGATATTTTCCTAGCTTTTTGGGCAAGAAGATGAAATCTGTTTTTAGATGATGAGGAAAGAACAGGGTAGTGCTCGGCTGCTCAGAACATACAAATATAACTTGTATCTGTTCAACGTAATGTATCTCTCCCACCTGTGGTCACCCTTCCCCAATGACAGTGTGCCCCAAATCATATCTAGTCACTGCGTTCCTAGGCATTTGATGGCACCAGTGTTCTCAAAGTTCAGGAAAATTCTCTGGGTGATACTTATTTCTCTCCATCGAGCTCAAGTGTAGCTCCTGTGATTCTCAGGCCTTATAAGGCAAGTGACGATTTTAACCAATCCAGGCACAATCAATATATATTTGAAGCAAAAACAGCTTTATCAAAATAAAGCTCGGCATTTAGGGCTTCCCTGGTGGTGCAGTGGTTGAAAGTCTGCCTGCTAATGCAGGGGACACGGGTCTGAGCCCTGGTCTGGGAGGATCCCACATGCCGCGGAGCAACTAGGCCCGTGAGCCATGGCCGCTGAGCCTGCGCGTCTGGAGCCTGTGCTCCGCAACAAGAGAGGCCGCGACAGTGAGAGGCCGGCGCACCGCGATGAAGAGTGGCCCCCGCTTGCCACAACTAGAGAAAGCCCTCGCACAGAAATGAAGACGCAACATAGCAAAAATAAATAAACAAATAAACTCCTACCCCCAACATCTTCTTAAAAAAAAACACACACACAAAAACCTTGCCACTTAGTAAAGAGGAACCATCTTAGTCGCTAGTTGAGAACATCTATCATATCCAGTTGTCGGTGCTAGTAAACCTTCCTTCCCTGGAAGTGGCTTTCTTTCTTTTTTTTATTTATTTTTATTTTTTTATTTTTTTTTGCGGTACACGGGCCTCTCACTGATGTGGCCTCTCCCGTTGCGGAGCACAAGCTCCGGACGCACAGGCTCAGTGGCCATGGCTCATGGGCCCAGACTGCTCTGCGGCATGTGGGATCCTCGCGGACTGGGGCACGAACCCGTGTCCCATGCATCGGCAGGCGGACTCTCAACCACTGCGCCACCAGGGAAGCCCCTGATTCTTCTTTCTTAATTGCTCCTTCTAGTTCACGAGTTCTATGTATTTTGATATCTGACCCTTTTTTCTATTGCCAAGACCAGCACTCGCAACGGCCCTGCTCACTCTTCACTCTGACTCGTATAATAATTATTTGCCAACAGTTTTCACCAATTGTTTATTTTTTTTTCCCTTCTCTAACTCATGGTGTTCATTTCTGCTTAATTTTAAAAGGATGAGCTGCAAAAGCAACTCTCTGTTCCTATACCTTTAGTGCCCTCGTACATTTATTCACTCAGTTTTACTATGTGCCAAACATCATGCTGGTTATTGTAGATAAAATGATGCATGATGCAGAGCAGTCCAGGCACCCATGGAGATTACAGTCTATCAGGAGAGAAAAAATTGACCCAATCTTAAGGATAGACTTGTTCAGTATTTCGAACTCTGGTATTCAGAACTCTCTCCAACGTATTTTCTGTCTTTCTCTTAATATTAAAAGCATTCATCTGACTTGTACCGCACATCTTTGTTTTGTTTTGTTTTTTAGACATACATTAAAAACCTGTATGTGGTGAGAGCCCAGTGGCTTTTAGTGGACTCTTCCACTGGACTCTGACTTTAGGCTTGGCACAAACTCTTTGTGTCACAATCTCAGTCTTTAAATTGTAATAATAAAAAGAATTACTGACATATATTGAATATTTACATTAGGCCAGCAAAACCTAGTGGTTAAAAGCACAGACTGTCAGTCAGATTTCTGGGTCTGAGTCCTGGCTGTGACCTTTGCATATCAGCGCCTCAGCATCTTCACCTGTAAAATGGGGAGAATAGTGTTGAGAATGATTAAGTAAGTTAATAAAGTAAAATCCATTAAAACATTACCTAGCACATCATTAGAGCCATAAAATCTTAGCAATTCAATGATCACTTTTCTAAGTAGGAAGGTACTATTATCCATATTTAACCAGTGAGAAAACTAAATATCTTGCCCAGGGCCACACAGTTAGTGGTAGAGTCTGAGCTCTGATCTAGACATTCTGGCTTCAGAGCAGATACTAGTAAATACTACTCTATGTAGCCTCCATTAAAGGTTACTGTAAGACTATAGTTAAATAATCAACATTTAACAAACTTTAAAACTATAATTCACTCTGAATATGATATGTAAGGTGTTATTATCCATACTATAATAAGATATGATTGAAGAAGACACTAATTTACTTCCTTTCCATACCTTGAAACCTTTTAGCTATACCAGTAATTATATTAATAAACATTTCTGTGTCATTGTATAATTTAAACAACGCTTTCACATACACAAATCCATGTAATTCCAACTATCACTCTTTGAGGTTGGCAAGGTCATTATTTTCTCCATTTTAAAAATGTGAATGCTGAGGATCAGAAAAGTTAAGTAACTTGCTCAAGTATTCAAAGAGAGTAAATGAGAAAGTCTCTAACATAAGTCTGAAGCCCCAGATCTCATCCTTTGCTTCACTATAATGCCCTGCTGTTTTTTTAATGATTTCTTTCAACAGATGGAAAACTAATTTTTATAATATAGTTTATCATTATAAACATATATATATATATATATCATATACCCTTGTGTACAAAGGCATAACTATTTGATCTAATATTCTTTCCTTTCTCTTTTTAAAGATTGTGATTGCTAGCATTATGTGCAGTTACAACAAAAATGACTGGATGGAACTCTCCAGAAAGGCTGAGGTAATGATTTCTTTCTAGTATATTTATTTTATTTCTTCTCTTCTATTTTTATTAGTTTTAAATAAAGAGCTGTCATGAAAAATAATCCAGGAGAAGTAAAATTGAATGGAAAATAGTAACTTAAAACATTTCTATTATAATTTGTTTACCTATGTTTTCATTAAAATGATGGAAATGTAAATTTAAAAGGAATCTATTCTATAAAAGTGGTCCCTTGGATTTCACACACTGCCTAAAAATCCTTTATTCTTTGAATCCATATGCTCTTTATTTGCATATTAAGCAAACTGTATATTATGATGGATGCCATGATAAAATTTAATTCTACCTTTGAGAGTCTAACTTGATCTTACCTTGCCTTTAGGCAAACTAGTTTGACAGCGAGAAAAGAAATTTTGAATATAAAACTCTTGAATATTTAAAATATAAAAGGTTCATTTAATACTATTCTAGTTTGAATACAGACATGCATAAAATGGTAGGACAGAATGCTCCTGAGTGGAACACTAGTCAGCAGGTTTTCTATAATATAAATTGAAGCTTGCACAAATGCAAACAACTAACCATGTGCCTCAAATTTGTATTTCAAATGGAAAAATACATACCTAAAATTGTATACTTATGTCTATCGTGTTGTCATGAAAAATACTGTAGACAGCTTGAGCTGGGGTTTCTTGAAAACCTCTCAGAAATATAGAAGACTAAATCTAACAATACTTATGAACTAAGGACTCTACATTATAAAATATTATAAAGCTTTCTATAGTGTTCAAAAATATTGATTGTATATTTTATTTGGATATCTTAAACCTGCGAGGGCAAAAATTATTTCTGGGACTTGGGGGGGGTGAAATTAACATGATCAGTAATTGGCTTTATGATCTTTGTAGCTGGGTCCATTTCATACATGTATTTGCCTAATTGACCATGAAATCTTCCACAGAGCCCATGTTTGGCATGAGTTTTGCCAATTTAAAGCTTGACTATGATGAATGGCTTTATCACGCTACTAGCTTCTCTGCCTTCTGTAGAATAAAATACTTAAAGAATTTTCTTCAATAATGAGCATTAATTTTTAAATAAGCAAATTTTACTTTTAAAAAGTCAAAAGCCTTTATACATGTAACCAACTTAAAGATATTTTTCATATTTCTCACATTCTATACCTATTTCTTAAATTGTAGTTTAAAACTACAATTTGATATCATATTCTAGGTTCTTATAGCAATCAATCAATCCATAAAAGTAAAAGAGGAAGTAAGGAGGAAAAAAAAAGGAAAACATTAAAAAAAAAAGAAAAAGATATGCCTTCCATTCAGTCAAAACAGTCTGTGGGATCTCTCCACAGGAAAGCAATATACATATCAAGAAGTTCAATCCATAGATGGTGTCAATTAAAAAAAAACACTTCCCTCTAATCTTAAAATATGGACCAACTCAGGGTATAGCACATGAAGGAACTATCCCCAGGTCTTCACATCCCCCTGGAGGGCAGCAATAGGCAGCATGATTCCATCACAGCTTATATGGGGGACACCCAGTAAAGCTTTGTAGAGTCAGTATTTGGTTTTGTTTCTATGAACACATACTTCAAAACAGATTAAAACAGATTTTCTTACAGTGGAAGAGCCCACATTAAAACAAATCAACAAAAACAAAGAGTGTTCAAGCCAAAGTTACTATACCACTTAGAATGTACATTTCTTTCGGGGTGGTGATAATGAGGGGTAAGAAATCTGAGATAACACACCAGCTCAACAAAAACAAAGAGTGTTCAAGCCAAAGTTACTATACCACTTAGAATGTACATTTCTTTCGGGGTGGTGATAATGAGGGGTAAGAAATCTGAGATAACACACCAGCTGTTATAGCGAGCCACTGCTTTTAAGTTCGGCAAATCACTTAATGTGGTGATGGGTATACTTTAAATTCATGAATTTCCTCTCCTTAGAGTAGATTAATTCTTGAATTACGCAGTAGGGAATTGAGGAAATCTGCTCTTTACTGTTATATCTGAAAACAGAAATGCACATGTGTAACAGCAGAGCAGATCCAGTTGTATAAGAACATGAAAAAATAGAGACAGAAACTCTGTATCAGAATGAAAATTTGCACAAGAAGGGATCATTATTAGTTGTTTCACCAGAGGATACCATTTTATTTCACTATTTTGAATAAACATTTAAGACCACGTGGGTGGTTAAAAAAAAAGAACCTAGTACATTCTTAAAATATAGTAAATTCTACTAAATGCTGTTTTTAAAAGTTAATGCACATACAGTATATCTTTTTTGTCACATGCATGTTCTTGGAAATAGAACCATGTTGAACCAAACCTTCCTTTTCACTCTAACCCTAGAATACCCACACTTTTAATGTCTTCTTTTATGCATTCCTCAACCTGGTTTTCATTTGTCTTGTCTTATGAACACCATAAAACAGAAGCAGCCTCTGGAAAAGTTTTTACAGCTTGGTGTCAAATCAGTAGCATGGTTAGGCTCTGCTCAATTTTTTTTGGTTCAGTTATCTGATGACACACTATCCTACTTTTCTGGGGCATTGATAACCTATTCCAATTCCATGCAAGGAAGATCCATGAAGCACCTACTATGTGCAGAGTCCCTGGCCAGCCAAAACAAACGTGAATAAGGTAGAGCCTCAACTGTGTAGATATGTTCACAGTTTAAATGTGTATACCAAATGGAACCATACACAATAGTAGGTCTTGAATAGATCTTGAACTCATTTGAATAGATTTTTGAATCCATTTCTTTCTTAATGCGTGTTAGCTTAGAAAACAGAACCTGAGTCAAAATTAATGTGAAGATGCTTCATTGAAGGATTCAATTCCAGAGCGGTAAGAGTGAGGGCGGGGAAAGGCAATAGGAGGAAGGGAAAGCAGAGAGAGCATGGTGCATTCCAGAGCTGGCTGCCACTTCCCAAGGAGATGGAGCCAATCGCTTAGTCGTGTGGGACGGGGAGGGCTGTATGGAATTGTCCTGCCTCGCAGCAGTTTACAGGAGAAGAAGGGGGAGGGAGCTATCTACCGGTTCCTTCCTGTCTCCTGTCTCTCATTGGTAAAATTTTACACTACAACACTTCACTTTCTTCTGCACTTTTGTGTTATGTGTCCTGCCCCCTTTAGGTAGCTGCTAGGGAAGTCAAATCCCACAGCATATTGAGGGCACTGGCCCTCCTGGAGCTCCCACTTTGACAGGTACAGTGGAGGCTGTGACAGAGCCCCGCTCTCATCCTGAGGGAGCCGTGAGAGCTGGCAATGACGGGAGATGTAGGATAGCACTTTTTAAGCTAGTGGTAAAAGCTTGGGTGGCAATTAAGGCCATCAGATTTGAGGAGATATATAAATTAGGTGTGGCTCAATAAACAATGCTACCATCCTAATCTAAGTTCATCTCAGGATGCCCCACTAATCTCTCCCTCAATCAATCCACAGTCTTCCCACTACCTTTCTTAAGATGCAAAACTCCTGACTTGACCTACGTGGTATGGTAACTTGCCACTTCCCCAGTGTCACCTTGGGTATGTTCTTTACATTCCAGTCCCCGATGGCCTTCTTTCACTCCTCCAATACATTTACACCTCAGAGCCTTTGCTGTTCCCCTGGCCTGGAATATTCCCTCTTCCTCCACTCTGAGCTCCCTAACCAGTAGGTTAACCCCCTGTCCTACTCCTTCTAAGATCCTGTCCTCAAAAACTGGTTTACCATAAAGCTAATGAAGGTTAAGTTTCAGAGCCCTGACTTGTACAAGCTACTTCCAAGTGCCTGTACTAATTTTCTCTTTGTCATTTTAAAATTATTTTTCATTTTTAAAGAAGTTTCCCCAAATCGTACAAACTTCAGGCTCCGCCAAATCTGGGTCTACCTTTGCTTGTACCTTTTTTCTGCAGAGTTGAATAAAATGGTGATCAACAGTGATGTCATCATCCCTGTAACCTATCTTCCTTATGACAAAGCAAACTCTGGCCGGGGGCAGAGACCCCCATCTGGTTCACTGTTTAATTCCCATTTCCAAACATATAGCTTTGCCAGCCAGCGGATAGTCCTCAGATATTTGTTGAGTGAAGCAAAATAGAGGCACAGAGCTGGCATACTGGCATGTGACAAACAAAAAGGAAGCAATTATACAATAAATGGGAAGAGTGCACTTTATTGGGCACCAATGAACTTAAGATCCAAAGTTGAAGATTTTAAGTCAGGGACTTGATGAGGGATTGCCAAGGGTCTGGCTGTAACTGGTAGGATGAGGCAAGGAAGGCCCAGCTGAGAGGCATAGATGTCAAACCAGGTGGCCACACTATTCCTAGCAGAGAGTCCAAGTAAACCACTTTGAAGCCAGGTTCTTGTCATTTTTGACCTGGATCTGGGAGAGCAGTATTTCATAAAATTAAATAGATGTTGAGGTTAGGAAATCTCAAATAGACTGAGGTAAAAAGCAGAGAGACGCGTTACAGAAATATGTAGGACCAGTTGGATATAAGTCCCTGAACACTAACAGTAAGCAGGACAGAATGGAATCAGGGAAGGTAGACACCTAGTTGGAGACAAGAGGTAGTCACAGACTTTGTGCCCAGTGGGTCCCGAGCCAGTTCAGTGTTTACCTGTGCCACGTCCACTTCAAAGTGGTTTAAGATCCCAGAAAACTTGTGTCCCCAGTTTTGGATAGTTGAGACTAGTTGGCACTGTTGCTACATAGAAAGTTGGCAGTGGACCTCGTGTATTCTTTTAACAGAAGAAATTAAGAGAGAATCCAAAAAGAGTAGCTTCGTGCCTCTCCACCCTGCTTGGGCTCTGTTGTCCTTTGCCTGTTCCCCTGATCCATGGAAGATTTCCCTTCCCACTAGGACTCTGATGCACGACACCAAGCCACCCTCCACATGTCTGTCCTTCTCACTGTGCTTGGGCTCTGATATCCCACACTGGACCCTCATGGCTCTTCCTTAGATCTTCCTAGTCACCTACCTTGCTCTACCCCAACCAATGACTTTATAACTACATTGATCGGGAAGGAAGGGAGAGGTAAGGAAAGGAGAAGGGAAAGAGCTGTGTACCCGATTTTGCTGTATATATTGTACAAGGGTTTGTGGTTTTGCTTCCCTAGTTTCTCTGAGAGTTTTTATAAAATGATTCATAAAATTTTAGAAATCACACTACTACCACTACTCTGAGGATTCCTTAGAATAGTTTTCTTTTTTCCCCCTGAAGTATGGATAGCTACTCTAAATATTTTTCAGATCAAAGCTGAGGAAGGGCAAGTTGGAGATTCTAATTGGATGGATGGACTGAGAGACAGGTAGATAGATAGCAATTGTTTACACTCACATAGTATTTAATGTAGTCCAGGCACTTTTCTAAGTCATTCACTTTGATTAAATTTATTTATACCTTAGAAAAGCAACCTTATGAGTTACTTTCATTGTTTTCCACCTTTTAGAAGTGAGGAAACTGAGGCCAAAAGTTGTTAAATAATATGCCCAAACTCACACAGCTAGGATGTGGTAAAAGTGGGATTCAAACCCATGAACTCTGGCTCCATAGTCCACACTATTAACATATCATTCTACTTCATGCCGATAGATGGGTGATAGATAATATATGAAATTAGAAACAGCAAATTTTCTGTCACTGCCTTCACTAGATTACTTTATTGTATAATCATTTAGGTGAGGCAGAATAAACTCTGGGCTAAGTGACTAAACCAAAAAGCTTGTGACTAACAAGAGTAAGAATGCATGCCCAGTTTCAGTTAATTTAACATTTCATGCGAATTCAGCAATTAAGGCTTTTTGAATGCATATAGTTGCTTGGAAATAGAATTAACTACATTTTAAGGTGGTGTACCCTATGACAGAAATATTCAAGCAGAGGCCAGTTGAATATTCCCCATCTCTTGGTGTTACCTTGAGCAGGATTATCTGTTTTTGAAGCCTAGATGCTCATTTCAAAGGTCTTTCCAGGTGTGTGTGGTGAGTCAGTGTTTGTATACGTGTATAACACTGGGGACATTTTTAACAATTAGACACTGAACAGACTTTAAATTGGATAAGTGGTTTTACAAGATTTTAATATTTATTTAAAGTTTAGAAGCTTTAAGGATGTTGAGTTGTAATGTTTTGTTAACACACTGAAACAACTCCAGCCATGGAATAAGTGATTTCTAATCAGTTATGATAGTGACTAAGAATACAGGCTCTGGACTCAGAATGCTTGGGTTCAAGACCCTGCTCTCATTTACAAGCTATAAAACAATAAGTGAGTCACTTGAACTCTTTGTATTTTGGTTTTATCACTTGCAAAATGGGGATAATGGTATATCCCATTACAAAGAGCCTAGTAAAATGTCCGACATATTGTAAGTACGCAGTAAATGTTAGCTATTATTGTCTACTATGATAGCTAATTGTAAACTTGCACTTACAATTTAGGAAATGTGTATAATGTAAATATGTATACAAATATAGTATACGAATGGTACCTAAAAATTCCAAAATGTTGTTGAATTGATCTACTATTAATTGTTGCAATTCAACTAGCAGTCTAAAAGGAATAAAGAAGTCTAAAAGAAGTATTTGAAATAACTAAGAAATAATAAGAAAAGCGCAGTATTGTATATAATTACAACGTACTATGTTTTAATTAAGCTGGAAATTCCCACATGACATGGTTTTGAGATAGGTCATATTATCTCCGGTTTACACTAAAATAGATGGAGACAAAGAAAGTTAACTGACTTGCCCAAATTCCTTAGCAGCTCTAGGATTAGAGCTCAAGATTTTAGCAGTTTGTGCTTTGTCCAAGCTTACCACCAAACCAGCAGGAAAAAAATGTAGCATGATTCATGGTAATTTTCAAATAACATGAAGCATTTTAAAATTGAATTAAAGAAGCAAAAACCATAATAAAACCATGTTAGAAAATAGGCTGAATGAGCAAATGAATTTTCACAAATGTACAGAAGAAAAAGCAGACTCACTAATGAATAAAGGTGGGTAAGATATCAACCAAGAAAGAACTAACTAGAATTTTTAAGTTTGTGGAGGTCCTATTTAAAATTCATGAAACAGAAAAAAACAGGCTAAAATCTTGATTGATTAGGAAGAAAAGAGAGACTTGAAGAGACTCTGTGGCCTAAAGAAAGGTTTGGTACACCTAGAAAATAATGAACTTTTTTGTAAGTCTTTGTGTGATGCTATAGACATGTTATAATATTATGGGAACTGATTCAAGCTTCTGGTTTACCTTACTTAAAAGGAAATTGTGGCATTGGAAGAGTTCCAGAAGTTAGGTAAAAGAATTGTTTAGTTTATCCTCCATTCCTCAAATTAAAAAGCGTTCTATTTGTTCTTAGAGTTTTTACAGAAGACTTCTCAAAAATTCTGTCTTTCTCCAATTATTATAAGAATGCTTAGCATGAAATATTTTTTTCATTTTTAAGACCCATTTGTATACTAATGAATTAATGAGTTAAATAAGAAAGATTACCATTTAATTATTAAGGTAAGACAAAATTATCTGTACTTCATGTTTCTTAGCATGGACTTTTAAGAAATACAGTAAAATTGATTATCAGTTAAAAAACATGAAAGAAATAGGAGAGAGAGATTAAGAGGTACAGACTTCTAATTACAAAATAAATGGGTCATGGGTATGAAATGTACAGTATGATAAATATAGTCAGTAGTAGTGTAATATCTTTATATGGTGACAGATGGTGACTAGACTTACCATGGTGATCATTTTGTAATGTATAGAAATGTATAGAAATATTGAATCACTATGTTGTGCACTAGGAATTAACACAGTGTTGTAGGTCAATTATACTTCAAAAATAAACAAACTCATAGAAAAAGAGATCAGATTTATGGTTATCAGAGTCAGGGTGTGTTGGGTGAAGGAAGTCAAAAGGCATAAACTTCTGGTTATAAGATATACAAGTATTAGGGATGTAGCGTACAACTTGACTAATATAATTATCGCTGCTGTATGTCATATGTAAAGTTGTTAAGAGAGTAAACCCTAAGAGTTCTCATCACAAGGGCTCTTTTTCTTTTATTTGGTATCTATATGAGATAATGGATGTTCTCTACACTTCTTGTGGTAATCATTTCGTTATGCATGTGAGTCAAATCATTATGCTGCACACCTTAAACTTATTTAGTGCTATATGTCAGTTATATCTCAATGAAACTGGAAGAAAAAAATGAATAATATAAAGAGCAAAACCAAGAAGAAAAAGCAACCTGATGCATGTGTTCTTTTACTTTTTTATATACATAGAAAAAGTAGAAAATTACACATTAAATTGTTAACATTGATTACTTTAGAGGTAAGAAATTGAAGGAGAGAAGAGAAAGACTATTTATATTTTTCTATACTTTGGTTTAATTTGAACTGTTACCAAAATTTTATTTTACTTTTAAATTTATTTAAAGCAACATAGAACACAATGAATGGTGTTCCAGTTTGGGGAATTAACATGCTTGAATGCTCTGAAGCATATGAAAGCAGTATTAATGAGTAATAAAAGTTAATTGTTAAAAGAGGAACATTTAAAATTTTACTCAAATTCATTCCAGCTAGCCTACCACATTTTTCTTTGCACTGCTACCTCCAGTACCAATTATCCAGAATTAGTAAGATTTGTTTCTATGAAAATAGAAGCTGTGTAGGGCAGAATCAATGTGCTGTCAAACAGACCTGAGTTAAAATCTCTGCCGTGGCATTTGATAACCAGTTTTGTCATTTAATTCCCTTGAGCTTCAGTCTCCTCATCTGTAAAATTGGTACCCTAATAATCCAAGGATTATGAGAGTCAGAGATAACAAATATAACTCATATAGTGCAGTGAGTGTCATCTTATAAGCACTCAATAAATATTTGCTGTTGTTATTATTATTGCTGCCATACACACTCTCATTTGAGAGAGTCAGAATTTACCTCACAAGGTAGCCGTGGTACAGAAAGCAGAGTAGCTAAGATTTGGCAAATGTGACCTATGTTGAGTTATCAATGGTGAAACCTATCAGTACACGAATAAAGCTTTGCCTTTACTTTCATTTTCCTTCCACATCTTAAAGGCTTCTGGAGCAGATGCCCTGGAGTTAAATTTATCGTGTCCACATGGCATGGGAGAAAGAGGAATGGGCCTGGCTTGCGGGCAGGTAAGGACCACAACAGCTGCCATTATGTATGTCTGTGTGACAGAACAGTCCCTGTACGGAGAGTTACTATACCTTAGGCAGGAAGATGGGAGGATCAGATGAGTGGCTTGAGACTTCCAGGTCTGCATTGTTTAAATATTTAGTGCTTAAAAAGTGGAAAATGAGAGAAGTTGAAATTACAGCAACTGTTTAGGTTTATTGAGGAAAATATCACATTACGTGCTTGACAGGAGGTAATATTATAACAAATAGTTTTTAAAAGCGCTGAAGCAGAATTAGCTGATTTCAAATGCAATGTTCTTTATTCATTCCTGATGCTGATCCAGTTTCCCTGGAGCAATATACTGTACAAAATGCATTGTTCGTAGTGATTTTGTAGTAAATGGGGCACAGCACAAATTGCATTTTACATTTTTTAGCATATGATCATTATTCCCTAACTGTGTTTTGGGAGTTGCAAGAAGACTTTGATGCTATTTTTATTTTTGGATACAATAAATGGAAACTTCATGCTAAAGTACTTTCAAAAACCTAATGAATAGAATGTAGAAATATATGTTAATATGTAGAAAATATTGCATCTTTGTGTAACTAGATACAGTGTTATACGTTAAGGAACAATGTAAAAGCTTAATGCTAAAAAGGTGAGTATTTTGCATCTAATTTAGCTTTTAAGCCCATAGGGAAATGATGTGAATTAAATAATACAAAATGTTGTAATTTATGACAAATTTCCTAGTCCTAGAAAGTTTAGTTTTATTTCCACATCTGACTCAGGGCCTTGTACATAGTAGGTGCTCAATTCTTCAATTCTTTTTTTTTTTCAAGTCATAGAATTATTTGAATTAAACTCAGAGGCCAGAGGCCCTTAACTTGGGCAGAAATTTCTGCTTATTCAAATGAACATAGGTTGCTCTTTTCATATTAGCATTCAGGGAGGATTTTAAAGTACCTTGTAAATATTTAATTAACATTCAGAATAGATTTGTGACTTAGGAAGAAACCATTCTTTTATGGCAGCAGGAAAGGATGGCCTAGTCAAATGTTGCTCAAGTACATTCTCTGTTCCACTCACAACAGATTATCCAGAAGTGTGGTAATAGAATGAGCCTCAGAATTACCTGTAGAGGAAAAATACCATTGTATTAAATCATAACTTTTATAAGTCATATGATTAGGCAACTGTCAGTGTGTCAAGATGTGTAACTTCTTTAAAATGAGGAAGGTTCCTAAAAGGACACCTGCAGCAGGGCCTGAGGGAGTCAAGTTTCTCTCTTTACCCCGTTCCCAGTGTCTGAAACTTAGAACCAAAATATCTTTTAGTTACATGGATTAAAACAGCTATGGAAAATTTAAATCTATTGACTAATTTTTAAAAGAAAGATGTGTTTTAATATATATTCCTTGCCACAAATATGACAATTATTTTGAAAATGTTGCCCAGCTTTGAGTTTATTTTTTAAAGTAGACTTTTGCTCTGGGAACACCTCTAAACTTACCCAGCTGTTAAGTGTCTTAGGTGTATCCTCTCCAGAAAGTTATTTAGCCACACAAATTTTCTCGCAGCCTTTGGCTGAATGAAGATGCAAGTGCTAAAATTTTGCAGTCATGGAAAATTTGAACTCATGGAAAACATGTGTTCCAAAAACCATTATATCTTATACTGAAGGAAACTTAGAACCATTTCCATTTCACTTGTTAGTTATAATCTCTAAAACGATAACCAACTCTTTCTATTAGCCAAGTTTAGAAATTTTCTTTTGAATTATATCCTCAAATTGTATAATAGGAAAATAAAGCTAATTTAATCATTTTGCTCCAACATAATTTAAATGATTACTCTGCCTCGGGACACATGAATGTTCAATATTTTAAATAGCAGGAAGGAAGAATATTAGTGCATTGAAAAAAAAAATCTTTACTATAACTCTGAATTTTTAGAGTGTGCACAAAAACATCTGGGGCTTATTCATCTTTTCTGTCATTTCCTTTTTTCCTTTCTCTGTCCCCTGTTCCCACTGGCTCTTCTTCCCTCCCTAAGGTTCATAGTTTTAAACACTTGCAAGTTGGTGGGATGGGGAATTTGTACTCGGTGTAGGGGGACTGAGGAGCCATTCCAATTCATTTTTCCCGTCACAGTGTGATCCTGAATCCCATCTGCTGAAAGCTCCCTTTGTGCCAAGCACAGACCTGTGTGTATCTCCAGAGCCTGATAAATGTTTGCTTCATGAATGAAACAAACTGACCTTAATTCCATGGCTAGAATATTTATCCATTGGAAACACTCTCTTGTACTGTCCACATTTCTGGTGTTTCTAGAAACAATAGTGATTTTAGCTCAAGATGAGGTAAGGTATCATAATACAGTACATTTTCCTCTCTAAACATCTGTTTTATTCTCCTTTATCTCAAATATTTTCTTGCAAATATCAAATAAGTGAAAAGTACTGCCTTTGTACCTAAGTGCTTTTAAATTAGCTGTATATATTTAAACATATACATATATATTTAAACTCTTTATGTTTCCATAACTGACTAAAAATTGTGAAATATATGAATAGAAAAGGCTCTAACCTTTACAGCACAGAGACATCATATATATTTATGGAATTTATACAAATAAATAATATCTCAAGCCGACCTTGGGAATTTGAATTGTATATTCCCTGCATGGTGAAACTTCATATAAAATCTTAAACACTTAGCATGACACTTTCTAAGTGTTTAAAGGCAGTCTCATTCTTTATTCTTTCCATCAACCATCTATGTCACCTTGATCAAGCCACTTACTCTCCTAAAGCATCAGTTTCCATTTCTATAACATGGAATTTGAACTAGATGATCTCTAAATCCCCTCCAGCTTTAATGTTCTTTAAATGCTAACATTATAGGCAGCAGGCTAACATGTAATTTTTTAATCTACCCATAAAGAGCATTGGTAAAACAAGAACAACTAAAGAAATAAATGCATATCATGTTGTTCTTTTTAAAAACATTAACATTTTCCCTGGCCTGCATAAAGGTCAACGTTTTACTTATTGCTCAAGTAAAGGTGAAAATGTGCTCTGGTTTGGGTTGTGTATACTCCAAAGAGTCAGAGGTATATTACAACATGAAAATTTTTTCTGTCTTCTTCCTTCTGCTCCTAACAATCCTCTGAAGTAGGATGAGTTTTTATCCCATTGAACAAATTAAAAAATAAGAAACAAAACACCTGAGCTTCCATGCTTCCCAGGTCACAAAGCTGGTCAGTGGCTCCTGGGGCCTGAGTTTAATTAGCATGTAAGCCTGAATATAGGAAAGGCACGGAGAACAGTTCCTAATAAATCAGTGCTTGAATATTAGCATAAATATTATTATTATTAATTTAAAATTAAGTGCAGGACTAAGTAAGCTCTAAGTCACAAACAAACCTGAACCTACTATGGAGGTGTTCTGCCTCTTGGGAATAAGGAAGCTTCTCTGATGTCTTGACATTCAAATTTAAATTTGTCTTCATGCAATCTGTGTAAACCAATTTCCTGTGGCACCATATTACTTCATAAAGGTACTTGAACTACAATAAATTCTCTAAAGTCCAGATGAAATGGCACCTCTTTGAGGCCTTCTCCTTTTCTGAAATGCTAAGTGTTCATAGGGCATTAAGTGAATATCCCTCTTTTGTCCTTTTAGAATTATACTGAACATTTTTACTTCCGCCCTGTAGAACTTCCTAACCTAGATTCACACAGAAGCTGAATAGACCTTGAGTAGCTTTCTACTGTTGTGGTGGTTGTTTTGTTTTTGAAATTATTACCAACATTTTAAAAACAGGTGGCTGGACAAAAAAATTCGACTTCTTAGGTCTCTTGCAATAAGGAAGATATGGCCACACTTGGCCTGCACTGCCATGCAGCAATGAGGAACTAGAGCTTAATTAGGCTCCTTTAACAATGTATTTGGTACATGTAAACAGCAGCAAACATTTGACCAAGGATAAGTGCTCATTCGCAACTTGGATTTGATCAGTATGTGCCTGTCCAGTTCAACCTTTAAGTATTGAAACCAAGCCTTCCCAGCATTTTTGCTAATCCTCTGGGTTCCTGACGTTGAAGATTCTCTAGGCTGCCTTCTTCAGCCAGCAGTGTCTTTAATTCTTAGACCCTCCATCAGCTACCAAATGAAAAATAGTTGGTGGGGGCGGCGTGGGGTATGGGATAAGTTGCCTTGTCTTCCTACCTTCCTATTTTATCTTCCACATAGCAAAAAAGGAGAGCAAGAGGAAACATGCTCCACAGGACTTTAAAATACTGGTTACATAATCCCCATGATTTTTTGTCCTTGCCATCAGAAAGCATACATTTTTAAAGTCTTTTCTTGAGTTACTTTTCACACCAGCTGTTTCCTTCTTTGCCTTGAGTCAGTGATGTGGCACAGACTCTCAGAACTGAGAGGAACCTTGAAGATTTCCCAGTTCAGCCTCCTTATTTAGAGGACAGGAATTGGGGACTGGGAAGTGATCTAAATAACCTTAGCCTGAGGTAACCAACTAACAAGGCTCAAAGCCTGTGATGCCCTTGTCATTGACCCCCATCCGGTGCTCTGTCCAGTATTTTCTACTTTGTCATTTGGTTGTAACCAAATCTCTAGGCAACTGAATAAGTCAGTCAATTGCCCTAGAAACTTCTTACTTTGTACCTTCTTGAATACTATTATTCCTTCCGCCTGGAATTCGCATCTTTTCAACTGAAATTATTCAAATAAAAAGCACCTGTCTAATTCTATTTCAAATGACATCTAATTCATTAATTGGGTATGTTTTATCAATCAAACAAATCTTCCATGAGAAAGGAAAAATAATATTTTATATATGAACAGGTTAAAGGTAGAAACTATCTCATTTCAGTCTATGGTGACCTAGAGATTGAATCACTGTCAATGAATTTGGATTTCTTTACCTAACAGTTCTAACAGGCTACAGAGATGTTATTTATCTGGCCCTTGGAGGATTCTCATTGTTCAGTGTTTTGGGTGCCATGGTTTGGCTTTCATTGTGGGTGTGATTGCTAAATAGTGCACAACTAGCTTGGTAACAATTCCTTTGGATGGAAAATTCCAAAATGATAGTATGTAATTGGAGAGAAGACTACTCTAGCTTTACAGGCAAAGCAGAGTTCTGAATAAAGATGGCAGTGTCACATCATCACCTGCTATGTCTTTCTATCTCACAGCCCCCTCCATTTATTTACGTACATTCTCTGCATAGAATTTCCAAACACTGGATTATTCAACTAAAACAGTCTTAACATTAATTTTCTCATCAGGAAATACGTATACAGTCCTGCTTTTTATGATGATTTAGCTAAGCAAAACAAACTAGTTTAAAAGTGATAAATCTTAAAATGTTCAGTGATCTTAGATAATTGTTGAGTTATATTAAGATCACCTAAAGCAACACTTTGATATTTCCCTCATGATCTGTTCTGTGTCCAAATTTAATTTACATAAACTCTGTATTTTTATTAAGAAAAGAGAGAAAGGATTTGCTTCTGTTAAAACATGCCAACATTTTTCATAAAACACAGATTATTGCTCTTGCCCTTGCCAGACAGCAGATGTCTGTCACCAGGAAGAGAATCCAAAACTAAATGTGAGGACCACGTTGCCCCAGATGTGCTAGCACTTCCCTTAGGAAATAAAACCTTTTTCCAGCAGCTGGGCTAACAGACCCTCTATCTCATATGCAATACAAGGTCTAGGGAACAATGACCACAGCCTTGCCTCAATCTGGTCCCCGTTGAATGTCTGCAGAGGGGACAGTATAAAGATACCTCTTTTAAAGCCAAAACAGCTGACAAGTGATAGCACTTTCTATATTTCCCAGGGGTGAAATGCAGGAACTCAAGAGTATGAGAAATCTTAAAGGTTAGAGAAAGAAATGTGGGAGCCCCACCAGTGGTAAAATACAACAAACTCAAGTCACAGTGACCTCTCTGACATCTCTTGGGGGAATCTAAGGTGAGGCTTACTGCTGAGTTAAATTTTCTTTTTGATACTGGTTAGGTATGTGCCCATGAGACCTCCTCTGTTTAAGGTTCTTGATCATCCCTTCTGACTCTAGCCTCTCTAAGAAACATGGGTGTCAAAATGTTGCTTTGTCCTGAATGTGGTGTTTAACTTTGCTCTAATCAACATGGATGAATGTAAGTTCGGGCTAGGAAGTTGTTCTTGAGGTCTATGAGCTGACTGGCTAAATGTGGGCTAGGCTAGGTTAGCCTCAGTGGGTTGAGCCCCTGAGACGTCACAGGTTTGGAAATCACTGCACTGTAAAATAACCTCATTCCTGGAAGACGGACAAGAAATGGGTGCATGGTATAAGCTTCTGCAAAGCCACTGAAATCTGATATTACCCAAATACATTTTACTATGCTGCTTTCTTTTATTTTTCCTTTTGGCGGTATAATTTTGGAAGTGCTTTAAAATAAATTATCAACTTGGTTATGAGAAAGAGCATATCTGATTAAAAAGAAGTATTTGCTTTACACTATATTATGTTGCCTAATTTTTTATTTGATTTTAATTCCCAGACATTCGCATAGACATGGGTGCTTGGATAAGTAGACAACTACAGGAGATCTGTAAGAGGCATTTACAGAACTGCCAGTATTTTGCCTTAAGCTGGTTCTCTATGAGTTTTTCAATTTTAGTTATTAATGTTGGTTAATGATATAACAATGATCCCTTTCTTTTAAAAATAATAAATCTTTAGTAGAAAGCAACACCCTTTAAATCTAACTGAGATACTAGTTCTAGATCAGGAAGTGTCATTGTTTTTATCTAGAATAACAATCATGGGTCTGTCAGTTAAAAAATATATATGTATATATATATATATTTAGTACAAATAGGTGGACCACCTGGTGAATGGTTGCAGGAAAAACATCTAAATATGTATTTTCAAACTTAATGTGGTTTTTACTACACTCATCATGTTATAATCCTGAAATAAAGCAGCAATAGCATTTCAAATTGTTTTAAAATCACTCTCAAATGATCACATCGCAGTGAATTTGAGAGTTTTCTATATGTCTGTTGACTATAGCACAAAGATGAACCAAAAACATGTTTGACCTAAAGAGAGAGATGTGGGAATGAGGTGGGGAGAGGCTATGATCTTAGTCTGTGATATCATGCAGCTTGTATACCATAATGTCACACCAGAATAAATAGGTATCAGCAGTGCAGAATAGAAACAAAGTTGGAAACCAAAAATACTAAGATAGAAATATTGGCAGTGGAATGGCGGGTCCAGTCATGGGATCCAACTAGCCTAGACTATTTGAAAGAACTGGCAAATAGGACTTGAGTCCTGCATTAATAGGGACAAAAGACCCAGGAGTAAAAGGACACTGCATTTTGGGCTAAAAAGCAAGACTGGACCAGAAAACTAATAAGAACTCAGGAGCTAACAGACTCGGAGGCAGCAGAGTTCAAGATAAGGCAAGAGAGAGGATAATGAATAAGGCAAATCAAGGGAAGGCGTAAGAGGCACTGCTTTTAAGAAGACCGTAAAATTAAGGCAACTTCTACTTCAGAGAGGAAGTTTTTATACATTTCTCACTGGGGTAGAAGTAATCTTTTAAAGTACAATCAGTTTAAGGCTTCCAGCTGGGAGTAGGTGAGCAATGTTAGGAAGGAGGCACATGGGTTTATTTGACTATGGAAGAAAATATTGCCCCTCCCTACCCCCAGAAAAGTAAGTCAAAGAAAATAGATTTATCAAACTCATAGCATTTTACAGCCTAGGAGTACTGATTCAAAATTGAAATTTCTATGTCTTTTGTTACCATCGTCCGGCAGTCACATTCCCAGGGAACTGTTACATCCCCCATCCCCTGAAACACATGAGGAGGTCCTTAAGGGGAATCACGGATTTTACACAAACATGAAGTCTGTGTTGACGTCGATTACACTGCAGAAATCTTAATGACAGTCATGTTTGGAGCTAACATTGTTTTTGTCCTTTCAAAAAAAAGTCAATTTATCAAGTAGCAATATGATTAATTAATACATACTCTGAAAAAGAAGTTTTGTTTAAAGAGATACCAATTTAAAGCATGACTGTCAATTTTAGCCACTTTGAGATGTCTTAAATATCTTTGGTTCTTTCCTCATATTACTTGCTATTTATTTTTTCTAGAAATGATAGGTTGGGTGTTTATTCTTCCCTCCCTATCTTTTGTTCCTGGGTGTATTCAGCTTTAAAAGTCCTCATAGATCAAAGGTAACTGCAAATTCAATTACATTTAATGCATGTTAATCACTCATCAAAAAAGAGAATGCAGGGCTTCCCTGGTGGCGCAGTGGTTGAGAGTCCGCCTGCCAATGCAGGGGACACGGGTTCGTGCCCTGGTCCGGGAAGATCCCACATGCCGCGGAGCGGCTGCGCCTGTGAGGCATGGTCGCTGAGCCTGCGTGTCCGGAGCCTGTGCTCCGCAACGGGAGAGGCCACAACAGTGAGAGGCCCGCGTACCGCAAAAAAAAAAAAAAAAAAAAAAAAAAAGAGAATGCAGATTTTTTTTCTCTTATTTGTAAAATTTCTCATCCTCTATCAAATGAGATTTCTGTTGCCAGTTTTCCATTGCCAACATTTTTCTTTTCTTGACTATGGAAGAAGCCGTATGGCAACAGAGTAGGCATTCCATTCCTGTTTTCTCTATCACTATGTTTTGCCTAATATGGGAGAACTTGGTATATGAAGGAACAGTTAGCTCCCTTCACTTCTAGTGTCTGTTCTTTGTTCCTCTTTCCTGCATTCACTCTTGATCCTCCTTCTATGTTCTATCACCTAGGTCTCAAACTTTTAGAAACTAGCCTTTTTATCTAGGAGAAATAGATTCTAGAGACCCTATTTTGTACTCCCCAAATCATCATATATTTCCCTACTTTCATTCATTCAACAAATATTTAGAGTATCTACCATGTACCAAGAATTGTGTGAAATGCTAAGAATACAATGATGAGCAAAATTAGACATGTTCTCTGTCCTCATGTAGCTTTCCATTTAGTAAAGGAGAGAGATATTGGATGAATAACCCCACAAACAGTAAAGTATGACTGGCATAGTAACCATGAAGCAGTGGTCCAGGATACTTGAAGAGCATGTAGTATGAAGTTTCTGGGCTACTCTGAAAGGTCAAGGAAGGATAACTTAAGGAAGTGATATTCGATCTGATAACTGAAATATTTAGAGGATTTTTAACTAAGTGAAATGATTGGGGTGGGTTAGAGCATTCCAGGCAGTGGAAACAACATGAGCAAAAGCCTTGTGGCTGAAATAACTCCTGTGGAAGGGCAAGAAATAAGAATGGGGTGCTTAGAGCAGATGTGTGTGGCACAAGACGGTATTGGAGAGGAAAATATAGGTCATGCTGTCTAAGACCCCATAACCAGGCCTTGTTAAGCATTTTAATCTTATCCAAACAGCAGTGGAAAGCTATTAAAGGGTTTATTGAATATGTGTGTGCACATGTACATGTGCATATGTTTGGTGAGTGGGACGGTGACAATGGTGGGGATGATAGGATTATATTTTCATTTTGAGAGAATAGAATAGAGGAGCATGAGAATGGACTTGAGAAGACCAGCTGAAATCTCTTGCAGAAAGTAGTTCAAGTAAAAAATATTAATGGTTTGTAGCTTAGATGAAGAAAATGATGGTGGAGATAGAGAAATGGATATGCCAAAAGTAAGGAGTATATTGAACACCAATTGAGGATGAATTGGCTATGAGTTTTAAGGAAGAAACAAGTGGAAAGATAGTTCTTAGCTTTCTGTCTTCTGCAGATGGAGGAATTCTGGTATTATAAACTAAGATAGGTATATTAGCTTATGTAACTGATGGTACAAGGTTGAAGTTGACCTCATGATTGTCTGGATCCAGGAAGACAGATGATGCCTTCAGCATTCACACTCTCTCCAGCTTTCTCTTCTTTGTTCCATGGTGTAGTGAGTGACTCATTCTTACCCACAACAGATAAGCATTCTTTATCCATCTGATGACCTAGCCTCAGACAAATCCATGGTTTATAATCCCAACTATCAAGGGATCTTTACTTTTCCAATCCTGGACCATGAACTGATATCTGTGATTCTGATATTTTCAGTATACCTTCTCCAATCCTTATCACTAAGCTCTTATTAAAAAATTTCCTCTAAATGGAGCCATCCTTATTTTAAAAATTAAAAACTTACACATATAAAATTTTGAGTATTATATATATTAGATATTCACTCTCTCTATAGAAATGATAGATTTAGTGTAAAGGGAATTACAGTTTTCCCAATAGATAGTAAATAAGGAATTATAGTTTTGAGGTGGCTACAAAGAAAGTTACCATTTTGTATATATATATATATATGTGTGTGTGTGTGTGTGTGTGTGTGTGTAATAAATAAATAAATAAACACCAAGATAATAAATTCATGAAGAGTTTTTATGAACAATAGAAATTGAGTTTATTCACTTAGTGCCCGTATTATTCTAGGCAATTTGCTAGGTCTTTCTATACATGGAATCACATCCACTCCTCAATCAACTTTGAGGTGGAAGATAGAACATTATCTATATTACAGACAAAGGAACTATGGCTAGAGTGACTTGCTCTACATTGAACCCCCAAGATTAATGTTATTCTGACACATGCTATGTTCAGTAAATACTTTTTGGACAGATTAATAAAGGTATGAATGGATGAGTGAATGAATGAATGAGTGGATGAATTAAGCCTTCATACAAAGTGGTTTTCTGTGCCATTTTTATTGAGAAGATCTGGAGCAGAACATTATTTTCTGCTGTCTCCATGCCCACCACCTAATGGCAGACAGTTCTGGATTACAAATGCCTCCTGAATGTCCCCTCACACTTTGAGAGCAGGTACCATCACTGACATCTGCCAGGCTCTGATTCAAGGTCTAACTCATGTAATCCTCATCACAACTCTATGGCATATGTACTATTATTAATTCCCATTGTACAAAGGGGAGAGTCCAGAGATTGAAAGTGTAAGTAATGTGGCAGAGTCACATAGCAAGTAAACGGCAGCATCAGGATCCAAAACCTGGGCATATGATTCATGAACCTCTGCTCCCAACCTCAGGCACTAGTGCCCCTAAAAAAAGAATTTTAAAGAAGTAACCCCTGGCTTTACTAATCATAGAAATGGATACATATCTTAATGATGCATGTCTTTGAAGATAGTGCTATTTGTGGAAGTAATGAAAACTCTTCTATATAAACTACTGAAAAGGCCATGCTCCTGAAAATGATTGGTAAAAATAATTTGAATGATCTTTATTTTTATGTCATATTTATTTTTTCTGTATCCAAGTTCATTTCTAAAAAGAAGCCCTAACAGTTCTTTTTTAAATCTCCAGACGTGATTAAAATACAGTGCAATTTTACAGCCATGAATGTTCATTTTCAAGGACTGTTTTTATTCTAAAAATCCATTTTTTTTTGTTCCTATTTAACATCATCCCTCCCCTAGAGGAGGCAATATGTGATATTGAGCATTCAGAAACTACTCCTGATAGATGGTGATTATTCAGGAGAAGCTGAAGAGGGGTGAAAAAACTCCCACAGAGGTGCCCCAGAGTTAATTCGCCCTTTCTTCACAGGGTAGAGAGCACTAAATATGCAGAGCACCATCCTGACCATAAGTGGTTCTGTCCTCGCTGGCCATTCCACAGCCCTACCCCTCTACAAAGGGTGGATCATTAAGCCATCCAACGGTGGGGAGTATTTTCATATAGCTGTTGCCCTTTAGAACAGCCTGGCAGCGAGTGACCATAATAAATTATGCACTGCTCTGTGAGGCTGTGACACAATGCACTGGTGGAACAGTGGGGGTGTTAAAAAATCCATTATTTGAAATTTTTGTTTCTTTTTCTTACTAGATTCCATGCTGCTCTTTTCCTGTCATCTTGATCCTTTTTTTCGTATCTATTGTTTTGAGGGTTTTGTGTCTGACAGTTCTTTTCTACTGCTGGTTTTGTCCTTTTTGTTACGTTGTTTCTGCCTTCGTGGGCTCCCCCACCTCCTTTTCTTGGTCTTGTATGTCGTGAGCCTTGTTCTTTTCTGTCACACAGTCATTTGCTTTACTTTTCTTTCTCTTTCTGCCTTATTGTCTCATGTAACGCAAAAACAAATTATCTTTTTGTTGGCATTCTTTTACATGGTGTTATGTGGTTGTCATTTTCCCTTCAGGATAGGTGCACTTTACTGTACGTGATATTCGTTTTGGTTCCAAGAATCCTACACACACGTCAAGAGGAGTGCCAAGGCTGATGACAATAAAAAACAATCAAAGCAACCAGTAAGAATTGTTCTTTGAGAAGAGTGCAGACCTATTTCTTCCCTGTAGATCAATTCACATAGAATCTGTATGTTTTTGTTCCTAATTTTCTGTATTATTCAGGGTTTTCATTTTTCCAAAAGTAGGTCTATTATTCCAAAGTGGCAATTATGTTGACACTATTCCTGGCAAATCTACCTATTTGCTTTCCCTTCATTGTTTTTCTATTGATGAACACAGCCTGAAAAGATAGTCTGGTAGCTGAAACATCCATTCATTCAATTAATTAATTAGTTATTAATTGAGCAACTATTATGTGGTAGGAATTGTGCAGGTGTTGAGGATACTGGATACCATCAGCTTTGTTTTGCATTTTTGCATTCTTTAATTAGTCGTGTTCCTTATCCCCAATTTCTTTCCTCTTTCTGTGGACACCTCATATTGCTGTCTGTTATTCTGCCTTCTCCATTTTCTCTTCCTTGATCCTTTTGGACCTAGCACTCCTATTCTTTATCTAGATTTATTTACAAAGAATTTCTGATTTTCTTCCTAAATTGGATTAGAAAGCTCAAATTTCCTTGGCAGTGAATATCCGAGAATATGCCAGATTCTTCAGTCTCATTTTTGAGTTGCATTTAAAGACAAACATAAACAGTATCCTCACGTCTGGTATGATTATGGATTTTTGTAATATTTGCAGTAGGTGAATTTAATTGTATTAATATGTATACTTATTAAATATTAGTGTAATTAAATAAAAATCTATAATTAAACTCTTCCTTTTGCGGCATTTAGTTCCTTGTTCCTTTTAAATGTTTCTCCCTCTGTTTGCTTTTATTTGGTTGTTTATTTTCTCTTTCTGTAAAATTACTATTTTCTAATTTGGCTTCTCCTGAATCACCTTTGGTTTTCTGTTTCTATCTCTACTGTATTTTTATACTTTCATTCTCTATTTTTTTTACTTTATTGTATTCCAGGGTTGTTGCTGTTTTTATTTTTTTGGTACTTGATATTTTAAATAAGAATTGCTTTAGTAGCTCAGAAAAGCTAGTTTATTGTTTTTTGACACTTAAATGATTTTCTTCTATCTCCATAATCATTTTCTTTATATTTTTCATCTCTCCACTCTTCCTCATGTCTCCAAATTTCTAGTTAAGTGTTTCCTTCATTTTGTGGTTTCTTTTTCTCTTTTCTTGCCACTTTGAATTCTGCCCTTTAACTTTTTCCTGTATGTCTTTTTTTTTTAAAGAAACACTGGTCCCTTTAATATCATTTTACAAATGCCATTGGAACAACTTCTCTTATTTTTACTAATTGGCCTTCAGAGTAAACTCTCAAACTTGTAATATAGTGCATTTTATGCACCCAAAAGAATAAGTCAGTTGTCCTGTCAGCTTCCAGATGAAGTAAAATGCTCGTGTTATTTTCTCATATATTTCACACTTCCGTTTTTAATATTGTCTTCCTTAGTTGGGAGAAGAGAAGAGGGAGGAACATATATAAAGAGCTATCAAGATGTTGTAAAAGTGAAAGGGAGATAATAAACTGAAAGTAAATAAGCAAATGTGGTAACTAGGACACTTGCATCCTTAAAGGATGCCATGGGGGAAATATTTTTGGTGGCAAGATAGAAGATGAGAAGTTCAGGAAACCTCCCACAGATTTGTTCCTAAAAAGCGGGGCTTTTATAGCTGATTCCACTAAACGAAACTGACTTTTGTATTAGGTGAACCCAGTTCACCCTCTATAGTTTTATTCATCCCATTACTAAATGGCTCAGCCTTGACGAGGCATCACTCCTGTTTTGTGTGCCTTTGACATGATGTCCTAATTTTTAAAAGTCTACAGTATCAATCTCTTTTGAATCTCCTATTGCATTTTTATCAACCGGATTCCACTTATGATATAAACCATTGACTAAATGATAACATTTTTTAAATCAGCATATAAAACAATCCAAAAAATTACATCATATGTTTTCTCCTGATTTTATGACTTAT
This sequence comes from Delphinapterus leucas, assembly GCF_059928025.1. Lineage (NCBI taxonomy): Eukaryota > Metazoa > Chordata > Mammalia > Artiodactyla > Monodontidae > Delphinapterus > Delphinapterus leucas. The sequence goes on from NC_143129.1 coordinate 104,981,063, forward strand.
AGTACCATGAATAATTGAAGTTCACTTCTTCCTGTGCCTTCCTTGACTGGTGTCAGTCTTAATATAAAACCTGTCATCTTTAAAAAAAAAACAAAAACTCTCCAAAATTAAACTATTAATTTATCAGTTAGTTTATTTGGCTGACCCCTGTACCCAAACTTTCAGATCACCTCAAATTTGTCAAATGGAATAGTTGCCTACAGAAGTTATCCAGTCTTATATGTAGATTAGTAAATATAAAATTGGCATGGGCAACACACATTCTGGTATAAGTTGTGAACATAAAAATAGAGAAAGCAGGTAAATTTAGAGGGCTATATTATTATTTTTTAAATGTCTGTATACAGTGGTACACTTCAGATTAGGAAGCTGTTTAAGTAACGTATTTTGGGCTAAATCTTATGACTTGAATATTTAATTTCTTCCTTCTCACCACCAATACCCCAGTCAGTATTATAATAAAGTTTAATTTACTTTGTTAAAAAGGAAGTTTTGGGCTTCCCTGGTGGCGCAGTGGTTGAGAGTCCGCCTGCCAATGCAGGGGACGCGGGTTCATGCCCCGGTCCGGGAGCCATGGCCGCTGAGCCTGCGCGTCCGCAACGGGAGAGGCCACCACAGTGAGAGGCCCACATACTGCAAAAAAAAAAAAAAAGGAAGTTTCGATTTCCTCATGACTCCCTTTCTTTTGTGGTGCCCTTCCCTGTCATTCTTACCTCTCTCTCCTGCTCTGAAGAGGAGCAGTCCCAGGTCTAAGACTACTTTCATCTCACAAGATTTAAAAAAAAAAAAAAAAAATTCTCATGGTTTACTTTCTTTTATTTCTTTAATTATATTTTTCTTCTTTTTGTGCTTACTTAGCGTTTTTCTTGTTTGAATGTGTCTTATGGTTTCTGATTCTCATAGAATCATCACTAATTTTTTGATAAGAATTTGTAGGATTGGCTTACATTGCTAGCAACAAATAGCTCTTGTTTTTTTGAGAGTTTACTATATGCCAGGAAATGTGTCAACATTTTACATAGATTATATTATTTAATCCTCAAACAACCCTCTGAGCTAGTGTTACCGTGTTCCTGATTTTTGCAGATAAAGGAATAGAAGCATAGGAAGGTTAAGCAATTTGTCCAAAATCCTGCAGCCAAGACATGGCCAAGCCAGGACTCAGAGTCAGGGTGTGTAACTACAGGCCTGTACACTTCACCACCACTCCATAGCTCCTCTTCTAAAGTGATGCCACGTTATATTAATTTGTTTTTAATCTTGATGTAAGAATAAGCGATTTCCTCGTTGTATCTTTCTTCATCATTAAATCTGATGAGAGGAGAACTCTATCTATATGGGAGGTTTGAATCCTATGGTGTTGACATCTTGATCCATATGCTCCTTAGCATATTTTCTTGGCTCCTTTCTGCCCACCAACCACATGAGATTAGTTTATGCATGAAAGTGACTTTTGTCCTACCTCCATTTCTAATGTAAATATTTTCTAACAGCAGGTCTATATCACATTCCTTTTCATATCCTCCTCATTGCCTTGTACCTTAATGGTTTCCAGATAAAGGGTCAAAATTATAAACCTGCTGTTCAGTGCTCATCTTACAACAGATGAGTCTTCTCATGATACAGGAGAAAAGAAGGCAAGGCATCATCCTTCCTTCAATGTAGGCCAAATAGAGAAGTCTCAGAGTCCTTCCTAAGTGGTCTGTTTTGCAAGGACGTCATTCAGCTTTACACATTTTTATTTTCTTCGTTTACTGGAATTGAGTACAAAAGACGAAGCAGGATAACTCGGCTAAGCAGTTAACTTTATAGAATCCAAGGATCTCATATACTTGAAAAGGTTTTGTAGAATTTTTAATAAATACTTCCAAAGAGCTTATGTTTTTATTTCGAATTACAATTCTACAACATTTAATCCCTTGTTATTGCTTTGTCAGACTTTTAATTGAATTATTCAAAACATGAAACAAAAGGAAAGAGTTGTAGATAGCACAGTAATATTAGCAGAATTACCAGAGTGCTGAGAATTATTAAAGAGGACATTATGTTTGTTAATCGGGCATTTAATTTTACTTCTGATTATTGATGGAAAACATCCTCTTGGAAAGGATTTTTTTCAAAAACCGTAATTGTGACAATACTGTCTTAACATCCATGGATATACTGTACAACCAAAAGCTGTTTGAAACCTAATTAGTCAAAAAGACTCATAATTTTCATTTTAACTATAGAATGGCTGACCAACATTATAGTCAGATCGGCCTTTTGTGCATAGGAAAAAGCAGCCCTTCCAAAACTAGCTTCAAAAAATGGGAAGTGTTTGGAGAAAAAATTTTAAAGTATTACAGACTATAGCAAAAAAAGGAATACCCCCCTCTCAACTCATTTTATAAGTCAGGCATAACCTTGATATTGAAAGGTCAGTGTGAGAAGTTGCAGGCTAATCTCACTCATGAGCATTGATACAAAATACCAAACAAAATATTAACATGTTGAATCTCACAATGCATAAAAAATGTGAACATAGCATGACACTTGGGGCTTACCTCAATAAAGCAAGGTTGGTTTAACCAAAAAAGAAAAAAATTAATTAAGGTAAATCATCACATAAACAGTCAAAAGGGAAAAAATTCATATGATCATCTCAATAGCTACAGAAAAAATGTTTGATAAAATTCAATATCTATTCATAATTTTAGAACCATCTTAGAAAACTATGAATAGGAATGAATTTCCTTAAAGTGATCTAACATGTTTGCAAAATACTTGCAATATATATTATTTTTGCAATAATACATATTGCAAACTTAATGGTAAGCCTTTCTTTAAGATCAGTAGTGAAACAAGGATACCTGCTATTTGCATATCTGTCCTACATTGTACTAGATATAAAATGTCAATGCAGTAAGACTAATTAATTTTATATTATGAAATCAATTTATAATAAAATAAAAGTATAAAAATTTTTAAATATAAGGATTAAAAAATTAGATGATATATATCTTCTGATTATCTATAGTGAAATTATAAACTAGTCCACTGATAAATTATTAGAATTAAGAAGATTTTAGGGCTTCCCTGGTGGCGCAGTGGTTGAGAGTCCGCCTGCCGATGCAGCGGACACAGGTTTGTGCCCCGGTTCGGGAAGATCCCACATGCCGCGGAGCAGCTGGGCCCGTGAGCCATGGCCGCTGAGCCTGCGCGTCCGGAGCCTGTGCTCCGCAACGGGAGAAGCCAGAACAGTGAGAGGCCTGCATACCGAAAAAAAAAAAAAAGATTTTAGAAAGTTTCTAGGGAAAAAGTCAATATGCAAACATCAATTCATTTATACACTAGCTACACCAAGTTGGGAATGTATTTTTTTAAACTATACACTATTGTTGCATTAAAAAATATAAATAAATAGATTTAATCTAACAAAAGATATATATAATCATTTTGTAGAAAATTTAAAAATTTTTATTGAAAGACATTTTAAAAAGATGTAAAAAATGGAAAATATCGTCTTCAGGAATTAGATATTGCTATAGAAAGATTTTCATTTTTTTCCAAGTAGATCTCTATGTTTATTGCAGACCCAGTCAAAATCCCAGCAAAATTATTTCATTGAAATTGACCAACTGAGTCTAAAGTTTATATGGATGACAAAAAAATAGCCAAGGCATTCAATAATAATAATAATAACAAAGATTCATATAGCATTTATTCTGTTCTAAACATTGTTCTAAGCACCTAATATACATTGAGTTGGCCTTAACCACTATCAAAAATTCTTATAAAGCTATAGCTCTTAGGATAGTGGTTTTGGCACAGGTTTAGATATTCGAGCAAAGTTACAGTATAGAGAATTCATGAAAAAATCCCAAACATATATGGAAACTTGATTTAAGTGAGCTGTAATTGCAAACCAGTGCAAAAATATTGAACTAAGAACTAAATGGTACTAGGACAATTGTTAGCAATACACAAAAATCAAATACATGTAGTTAAAGACCTAAATGTGATAGGCAAAAACATTTACTAAAAACATTTAGAAAACAATGTTGAAGGATGTGTTATTGACCTCATGATCTGGAAGCTCTCTTTAAACAGGCAGAAAAAGCACAAATCATAAAAGAAAAGATTGATATCAAAAGATACCATGAGGAGAGTGAAAAAGCAAGATACAAACTGGGAGTAAACATTTGCTCTACAAACAATTGACAGAGGAGTAAAATTTAGAATGTATGCATTTCTTCAAATTTACAAGAAAAAGACAACTCAATAGAAAAATGGGGAAAAGAATTGAATAGTCACTTAAGAGATAACATAAAAACTATAAACAACCAAACGCCCATCCACAATAAAAAAGATAGAAAAATCTGTAATGTAGTTATACAGTGAAATACTATACAGCAATAAAAAGATTGGTACACAGCTACATGCAAAAATGTAAATGAATCTTAGGAATTTGATATTGAGCTAAAAAAGAAAGTTTCAGAAGAATAAGTAAGAAAGGATATAATTCCACATATATATAATGGCTTGGCCAAAAAGTTCATTTGGGATTTTGTAACATCTTACCGAAAAACCCGAACAACTTTTTGGCCAACCCAATAATATAAAATTATTTAATATTAAATTATATGTTTCTTAGGGATGTAAATGTATATGGTAAAACTAATTTTTAAAAAGCAAGGAAATGAGAAACACAAGTATTTTTATGTAAAAAAATATATTTTATAAATATTCTTTTGTATTTATTCTATTCAGAATGTCATACTGAGTGAAGTAAGTCAGACACAGAAAGAGAAATATGTCACTTATATGCAGAATCTTAAAAAAATGATACAAATGAATTTATTTACAAAACAGAAACAGATTCACAGACTTAGAGACGAACTTACAGTTACAGGTTGGGAGGGAAGGGTGGAGGGGAGGGAGAGTTAGGGAGTTTGGGATTGACATGTACACATTGCTATATTTAAAATGGATGACAACAAGGGCCTACTGTATAGCACAGGGAACTCTGCTCGGTATTACGTAACAACCTAATTGGGAAAAGAATTTGAAAAAGAGCAGATACATTTACATGTATAACTGAATCACTTTGTTGTACAACTGAAACTAACACAACATTGTTAATCAACTATACTCCAATATAAAATAAAAAGTAAAAACAAACAAAAAGACAAATAATGAAAAAAATCTCTATGTTCAAAATCTCTGCAATCGGAAAAAAGTCTTGGGAAAAATAATTCAGAAAACACCAATCCAAGTGCAAATGATTTCACTGCTGCTTTTGTACTTCCGTTAGGCAGGCTGCATAGTCACTAAGAGCATAGATCACAAAACTGGATTACTGGATTCAGTCTGTATGCATACTATATGCTATATAAAGCAACTGCCTTTGCATTCAATTCCTCTTCTGTAAAATGGATTAATAATAGTATTCATCCTATAGAGTTGTAGTGAAGATTAAAATACATGTAAATATTTAGAAGAATAGAGTCTGCTTGCGTATGTAATTGCAATTAAGATTCTTGTCACTTTTCTTCCTGCTGTTTTCTACTTACCAACTAAAAGGCATTTTCTTGCATTCCCACAGTAATCATGATCCAGTACAGGATATGAGTTATGAGAGGAAGCTGATTGAGCAGCTCGGCTTTGATTCAACTTTAATTTTGAGTTGTGAATGAACATTAAAAGTATAGAAAAATGCCAAGGCTATGTCGTTGAGTGAATAGAAGAGGTGACATAACAGAATGGACACAATTATTTCATCTCATCATTCATGCTACTAACAAAACATATGCCAAAAATATTCCTCTCTGTGTGGGTAGCAATATGGACAGCTTTAATCTTGTTTTTGCCTATATGTATTTTCTAAAGTGAGCATGCCTTATCCATATAAGCAGGAAGAAAAGGACATTAGAAAAAAAGATTTCTAGCCAATTAAGAAGAAGAGAAACAACCCAATAAAAAATGGATCGTCAATTTAAAGAAGCAGAATTGCAAATGGCCAGTAAACGCAAAAAGATAGCCAACTCAGTAGGTCTACATGGAAATGCAAATTAAAGCAACACAGACACTAAATTTTTCATCAATTAAATTGGCAAAGAGTGATAACCTTCTGTGCTGTTGTGGATGTGGGGGAAGCAGTCACTCTCACATTTTGTTAATGGGGAAGCAAATCGTACCACAATTTGAGAAAGTGTTTTGCTGAATCTGAGTAAATTTCAGGGCATGAACTTTTAGGCCCAGTGATCCAATTCTAGGAATCTATCCTATAAAAATCTTAGCACATGCATAAACATGTTGAAAATAGTTCAGTGCAGCAGTATTTGTAAAAACACAAAAACTGGAAACAACTTAATTGTTCATCTTTAAGGGACTGGCACATCCATACAACAGGATACTCTACCATTATTAAAAAGAACGAGTTAGGTCTGTATGTTTTAATCAGGGGGAAAAAGTGAACATGTCACATATATCAGTGTATGTGGTGTGTATATATATATATATATGTGTGTGTGTGTGTGTGTGTATACATATATATGTATATATATATATAGAGAGAGAGAGAGAACAAAGCAAACGATTAAATTTTTGTTAAATAAAAATAATACATAAGTATATATAGATATGCCTATATAAACAGGGTAAAAAAATGAAAAAAATACTAATGTTCCTAGTGGTTAGGAACTCTGGGATTGGGAAGGGGGAAATTTTATTTCTTCTTTTATACAATTATATAGGAACAATTGTTAATTCTTGGGTGTTTTAAAATTTCAGTCAGGTTTTAAACGGATATTATTATGTTTGAGTGCACAGGATAGGATCCTGTAGTTAAAATAATTTCACTACCACTGTTGTTATTAAGCTATGAAATGCTATTGCATGACATTAAGTCAGGCCCAATGTTTTTTCTATTCAAAGAATAAACCAGGTTTATTTGGAAATATATTGTTCCACTTCCAAAGTTCCTTAGAATGATTACTAACAACCACAGGTTAACTTTTGGGAGGAGTCTCATTTTTTTTTTAGAAATAATGATCTACAATAAATTATCCTAAACTCATTTACTTGATCTAGAATTCCTGTCTATGAAATAGTCCAAAAATGACTAGTTTCCATCTAATGACAATTATAATTTGATAGTGCTATATAACTATTTAATGATAATATATCAATAAATAATAATTAAAATTATTGGAATAATTTTTTCAAAATAAGGTACTTGTTAAAAAAATTTTTACAGTGGACACAGCACATGAATCTTTATTTACCATTCATAAATAGGATAAATAGGTAGTAAGTCATGATATAAATATAAACAAGTTGAAATTGTAAAGACTTGTAGACTTTTAAAATTTGCCATTGCTTTTGTGAAGATTTATAATATCTTACCAGCTATTTTTTGCCTATTTATTGTAGTGAAAAGACTTTATTCTTTCATACCTACCCATGAGAAAAAGCCATTTGTAGCTTCAGCACTCATATATTAAAGAAGTTGTATGCTTTCCTTTAAAATTCCACATGGAAGACATAAACTTAATCAAACCTTTCTCCCCTCCAGCTGGTAACCTCTGCATGAACTAAAGGATTGAAATATTGTTTAATCATGCTACATACCACTTTTTACAGTTATGAGAAACATTATTTTGCTGCAATAGAAGCAACAAAACAAAATGTTTTTACTCTGCACAAAGAGAAATATATTTTTAAATTATTTATTATTTTAAATAGCTTGAAACTACATTTTCCTTTTCTGTATTTCGAATATTACTTTTGGGAGAAAGGCACATTTTAAAAGGGTGATAATATACATGTAATCTGTGGAACACAGACCCTCATACTGACTTGAGACTCAGAAAGGAACAGCGTGCTAATTTCAGTTGGCAATCTTTACTTGATTCCTCCAGTCCAAACTCAACTATTATTAACCTTTGTTTGTGACAATTGAAGAGAATAATGGTTGAATTTGGGGCCTTTAATGTCACATGGAAATCAATAACTGTAAATGGTAGTTGCCACAGTTCTAACTGATCTGTCACATTCGAACAAAAGAAGGTCTTTCTCAGTTCATAGAAGATAGCTGAGACAATTAAACACACACACACACACACACACACACACACACACACACAGGAATATCAGAAGACCTTTATAACATTAAGGAAATGCACTGATTCTCAGTATTTTTTATAAGGCTTTTTTTTTAAGTTGTTTGGTGTTATCTTTGGTTGTTGTTGTTTTTTGTTTGTTGTTGTCATTTTTGGAGGTGGTTTTCTTCACTTCTTTGTTTTAACAGTGTTTATTAAATACCTGAAACTGTAAGTCAAATACAGGGGGTAGCAGACTTCATCCAGACCTCAAAACCTGGTCTCTGCCATAAAAATAAATTGAATTGTCCTTCTTAGAGTGGTGATGATGGTGAGTGGTGGGGTGCTAATGATAAGCCCCTTCATAAGCTGGCAAGGGCACAAATTACAAAGGCTGCTAAATAAAAACACCTCAAGCCCCTTAGAGCAGGGCTCTGCCTCCTCCTGACAAGCCCCTTATCACGACTTCAACTCCCAACACAAATCCCTCTTAGACTTCTGCACATTGATTGGTGTTCAACTTTCGGCGCTCAGTTTTGACCTTGTCTTTACCTTTCTTACTTTTCTGGACATTTTGTGGATGAAAATTAAGAGATTTCAGTTCATGTTCCCACACATGAGAAGCACTTGTGCCCAATCTGAACCTAATACTGGTTATAATCAGCTGGACATTGATTAATTCCATTAAGAACATAAGTTCACTTCTGCTTAGCATTATTAAGTTGTATGAAGTAATAAAAATGTTTCAGTGCTTTATCAGAAAGGAAAAGCTTTGGTAATTTTTTTTTCCCCATAGAATAATAACAGGTCTCCAAGTTTTATTAAGGCATAATATGAAAAATTCTTATTCACTGAAATGTCATTCTAACCATCCTTTGAAAAATTAAATTAGTTGTTCTTGGAAGTAGAAACTAGAAAGATTCACTACTACAAGAATATAGGAGATTAAAAAGAGGAGAGTAGACAAGATCATGTTTTTAACTTGCCTTAAGCAAAAGTACAATTTTTTTCTAAGCTTATAATTTTATAAGATGATTTTTCAGACTTAACATTTCCTAAAATTATTAGTTTAAGGACTCCATGACTTTTTAAAAAAACTATACTTCTCAGAAATAAATTCATTTACTCATGCAGAACATAATAAGTTTCTGATAGGCGTTTTTTCTACTTTATTTCTTCCTACTAGAGTATGAGATTCCAAACTTTGTCAAATCAACTACCTGGAACAAAAATCAGTAGTGTGCTGTTAAACTAGCTCTTTGGAAAATGAACCCCTGATCTGTAGCATTTGTGGTTTCTGTGGTATAAATGCTCCCACTATGGCCAATTTCAAGCTACACCTGATGTCACTGAATATAGAGTTGGTTCCAGCCCACCACTGGAATAGTTAGGCTTCATCTATGAAAGACTTAGTTCTGCAGCCGCTATGAGCACTACTAGAACACTGACAACAGAAAAAGATGTGCCAGTCTTTATCAAGGAGTGAAACACAGAGTGATAAAGTGGCTGACCAAGAAACCAGCTGCTTTTATCAGATCATCATGCTTATCTGCTTTGAGATAAAGGAAATGAGAACCATTAACTTTGTACGTAAAACAGAAAAGTCTTTAAGGTAAATTTCACCTTTTTAAATTCTAAGCCAAATAACTCAAAATGTTTATTTTTAATGATGTAGTCTGTGTTCAGTGAAAGAATTTAGAAACTTGAAAATTCCATGGATTCCTAAGTATACTCAACAAATTATTTTTTTCTTAAATTATGCTATTCTGGGGCAGAAAAGGAAGTCTAACTTGTCAAGCCTTGTGCATATGGATATAAATCTGAGGATATCTGCATTAATTTAGGGCCTTTGTAATTCAACATGACATAATTGAAGGTGTTTGTATAAGTTCAATATACATGTTTGCATGTATGTGTGGAGAGAAAGAGAGAGAGAGAACCTTGGGTTAGTTGGCCCTTTTTTTGGATGAAAATATAAACGCTTAAGCCAAATGAGGGAAATTTGACTCTAGCCAAACCACAGGAATGATAGTACAGCTGACTCAGGGGAAAAGTGGAGACAAGAACTTGATGCCTCAGTACCCTCTCTGCCTATTGAATCAGTTTCTCTCCATAGCTCAGCTTTGTTGTCACTCTCCTACAATGTCAGCAATGGATGAAGGAGTGTGGTAGGTCATCAATTAGTGGTTGATGCATAAGTTCATTAATTTCTAGTCAAAGAACTCAGTGAATAAAACCACTGTTTGGGGAGAAACCGCTGAGGTGTTCTTCTTGTGGCCAGTTGTACTCCCAGTGTATTCACGTTGCTATCTGAGAAAAATGCATGTGCTAGATTTGTTACATAATTCTACAATTATCTATTAGATCAAGCTTGTTAATTGTATCATTCAAATTATCTACATCCTTGCTTATTTTTCAGTCAACACCTAAAAGACATCTATTAAAATCTCCAATTATCATTGTGTTTTTATATATTTTCCAATTTGTTTCCTAGGGTTGTAAGCCTTATGCTAAACTCATGCCTTAAATTTATGTTATATGCCTTATCTTGTTTGCTGTATAGTTTATGCATATAGTTTTGGGAATCATGTCTGTTATCACTATATAATATCACTCCTTATCTTCATTAATGCTTTTGGTCTAGATTTTCACTCAAAACTAAATTGCTCTTCCTACATTCATTTTTGCTTTTTGTTTTTTGTTTTCTATTTTAGGTATTTGATTTGATTTTTTAAACCCAATCTGGATATTTTTTACTTTGATAAGGAATTCAGCCTACTCACACATATAGTGGTAACTGATCTATTTGATTTAATAGTTCATATTATTTTGTGCTTACTATTTGCTTACTTTGCTGGTTTTCCCCCATTGTTTTATTATTTATTTGTTACTCTATTTGTTACTCTAATATGGACTTTCATTCTTCTCTTCACAATGATGTGTAAAGCAATATTTCTCAATTAGTATATCAAGTTCAATAATTATGATGTCCTTATTAGAACAGCCTACTTGCTCATTTTACCCCTGAAGTCTTCCTCCTTCTACTTGTTTTTAGAGACCGTTAGGCTTCGGCCTGCCTTTCTCCCTCTACTTTCTTCCCTCCACAATTCCTGTGTTTCCTAAGCAGATGAAAAAATTTAGTTGCAAGTTGTTATTAAACTTATTTAAGATATATATATATATATATATATATATATTTAAGACATATATATACATATATACACACACACACATATATATATCTTATTTTAAGCATATAATTTTAAGAATACATATTTCTTAAGAATCCTGTCATAACTTCTATTCTAAATTTTAGTTGTAGAATTGTCATCATATAAATTAAAACAAGTTGCTTAACACTATTTCATTGTATTGTTCTTCTTTCCTCTTCTCAGAAAGTAAAGATTTGCTTCTGGTTGAATTTTTATGAGGTTGGGAGTACTTCCTTGAGTATTTTCTACAGATAAGATATCAATACATGGGTGGCATATTTTCTGAATCCCTGAATGTTGAAAACCATTGTGCTTTTTCCTTAACATTTGAGTATTATATTGGCTAGTATAAAGATTCTTGGATCATAGGTCTTTTCTTTTAATAGCATAGTCAGATAATCTTTCCTTTGTGAGAAAACTATTTTTGTTCTGGGTCGAAGAAAGAATTTTTTTCATTAGCATTGGAGGTCAGACATTTCCCCTGATTATGTCTAGGTGTGTGGCTTTTCGTAAAATTAATCCTGTCTGAGTCTTAGTGAGCCTATTCATTCAAAAGACACAAGTCTTTCTTCAACTCAGGGAATTTTTATTCTATTATTTCCTTGATTATCACTTCTATTCCATGCTCAATTTTTCCCCATCTGAAACTCCTCTTTGCATATTATGTCACCTAGATCTTCCTCTAAGTCTCTTATTTTATTGCTAATTTTCTTTTTCTTCCCCCTTTTATTTGATCATCCAGACAACTAATTCAGTTCTCAGCGGTGGCTACACTCTTTTTCAATTTCTCTATTTGGTTTTAGAATTCTGAAAATCATTATTGTCAGTTCAAGTGATTATTATTTTTATTTTCTAATTGCAGCTCCTCGAGAATACTCATTACATGTAAATTAACATTCTTCTCTATCTAATTCATTAGCTGTTCTTTAACAGTAGCTACTGGTTCAGCTTGACCTCTTTCCCACAACTTACAGAGTCTATGAAATAGGTAGTAGTTCTCCTTTGACTTCCCTATAATGTAGGTTTTGTCACTCAAGAACAGGCCAGGATTTGAGGTTCTCTTGAGCAAGTGGAAGGTTGTGGATGATGCAGAGGTTTTGTCTTCTAGTGATCACACACTGGCATACCTGAACCCCTTTTCTGAGAAGGGTGTAAGACCAGGTCCTAAGACTCTATAGGTGAAAGTAGGAAAAGGTCAGTTCCTCCTAAAATATGAATGGTTGGAGCAATTTATTCCACCTATTCCCCACCCTCCAACCCTTCTAGGTCTGTCAGCCCTAGCAGGATTATTTAGCCTCCCAGAGGACCATGTGAAATACTGACAGATGTGCAAGGTTGGAGCATCACTGGCATGTGTTGGCTGAGCCCTCTCCAGTGGCCCAAAAAAAAAAAATAAAATCTGCTGTGTTAACTTCAGACCTAGTGGGACTTCTGCTTGTCTCCTCTTCCCAAGGTTAATGAAGCCTCATACTTGCTCTCTTCTCTGGGGAGCTCAAAGCTTCTTTAGGTGTTGTGTTATTCTGGCAAATTTCTATCTTCCCAGAATCTGTTTTCACAGTTTTAAATATTGCCATCAAGTGTAAAGTTTTAATATTATACAGTTTTTCACTTTCACAGTCATTTTGTTTGGGTTTTTTTCTACTGAGTCTAATTTTCCCAGAGTTTCAGTCGAAATATCTTTTGGATTAAAATGGCAGGTCAAAATAATGGGATCATGATGTCCTACTACTTCATCTACAAAATTCTTTAATACAGTAATTGCCGTTCTTAGTAAACAGTCATGGAGGAGCCAACCATTTAGAATAGTGGAAGAAGGGAACCAAGATATAGCCGTCAATGGAACTAAGCAGGGCCCACCTTCTGCTTGCCGATTTAGTGGTAACTCACTTCCTTTGAAGTAAACCAAGTTCTTTATTTAGCCAGTGTGGCTGCCATGGGTTCAGGTTCTGTTGCTGGGAGATAGTTCTTGCCCAGCATTGGCAAGAACTGTTAATATAGTTAAGTGATATTTAGCTATTAAGCTATCCCTTGCCATTCTGCCAGACTTGGAGATTCTTGGCCATATAGTCCTTCAGAATCCTACTCAACTCTGTATTAATTTCATTTGAGGCACTCTCTTAGCTGGAAACCGATTCCCAAAAATGTGTTGAGTCATAATGCTTCAATTCAGACTTGCCTTAGTAGTTTCTTCGCAAAAAGCCTAGGAGTTTAGCCCATCAGCTAAGATGTCTTTCAGAGGTCTTCTGCCTTAGAGCAATGGGAGACAGTAGGGATCTGTCCTGGGAGACCTAACTGAATGAATACATTATACCATAGAGTTGGGCCTATGGGTGGTGTTCTCTCAGCGAGGTGCAATGAGTACTTTTCTTGGAACAGAGAGTACAACAGGAAATATTTGGTAGAGGCCTGAGGAATTCTGCCTCCTCATTGCTCTGACATTCCTGGAAACATATCTTTCTAGTCAGCATTCTCCTTTAACCCAAATGTCAGATAAGAGTCCCTCCTCCTTTCCAAGACAAACCCCTCTGCTCAAGTGCTTAATCTCAACCTCATCTACTTCTTTAATATCTCACTCTCTTCCCCGTATTTATATTTTTCATTCCTCCTTCACCTTGGCCCCTTCCCCATCTCCTAGGTACATGAACAAAATCCTGAGATAAACCCTGTTCCAATCCTACCATCCTTTCAGTACACCTGTCCATTTTTTTTTCTTACATCCCTTCATTTCCAGTCATCTAGAAAACTGTCTTCACTTCTTCACCATTTATACACTCCAAACTTCTAAATTTCCTCTCACTGTAGTCAAAATACTATCAGAAATGTCACCAATAACATTTTCACAATCGTCTACCTTCTTATCTCTTGCACAGAATTTGACCTTATTTAGAACACCTTCTTGAAATTATTTCCTTTCTTTTAAAAATTGTACTTTTCTGGTTCACTTCCCATCTCTCTAAGCACTTGTTTCCCCCCTTTTCAGGTCCATTTTCATCTTGTTCCTAAGCTCGAACTCAGGTTTCCTGGCTCCTGGTTCAATTCTCTTTTCTTGGCATTATTTAAATATGTTGGCAAAGTTCTTCATTCTAAAACACTTATTGCGCACCTACTAGTCAGTCTTAGAATAGTCTACAAGGTGTAATTCCAGAGACGCTTTGTAAAGGCGTACTTGTTCAAATGTATCTTTCCTACTATTGTGCTGTGGTGTCTGAACTATCCACCATCATTGAGTCATTCTGTGGGGTGGAGACATTATTACATTGTTGTTTTCTGGAGTTATCTTTTAAAATGTGGCTATTCTTTATAAGGAAAAATCATTTATTTATAACTTCATGATTTAAATTTATGAAACCAGTTACCTTAAAGAGAGAGAATGAGATGTAAGGCAGGACATAAGGCACTGAATAAAGAAAATAGCCCGTGGGAGTAAAGGGAGAAAGGAGGTCTCGGTAACCTCAAGTCACTAGGATGAAGGTAGAGGAATGGAAGAATAAAGAATATTAGAAAGAGTACACTGCGTTGTGTCTTTGCCTCAAAAAGGCATATGCACTACTTTTAAGAGAGCAGCAACTGCACTGGTATATTTTCCAGTATGTTATTTTAAAATGTAAGAAATTTAGTTATCCTTGGTCCTATCTGTTGAATTGGCCAAGTGGGAGGTAATGCAAGACTGTGGGGACCCACCGGGTCAGACAGAGCCGTGGTAAATAAAGTAGGCCTTTGGGTATTGACAGCTCTACAATTAATCCACAAGGTGACATTATTCCATTATTTTAAGGAGAAACGTACAGTTAACCCAAGGAGAAATAAGCATGCTGTTGTATCTGAACAGGTGACTGCCTTTGACCCGCATTTTAAAGAAAGAAGATATGAGCTACAAGTTCTCCCCCAATCATTTCTGAAGATTAAAATCACCAATGAAACTCTCTTTAAAATGTGCATGGACCCCTCTTCCCTAGATTTGTCCAGAAGTCTGGGCCCAAGGCCTGTGTGTGTGTAACTCCACAGGTGATTCTGGTGCACAGGCAGTGTTGAAAACAGCTAAGCTGGAAATGTGAGGAGCTGAGTTTGATTAGATAAAGTGCAATAATGGAAAGAAGAGGGGAGGCTCTGCTTCTGTGTTAGGAAGCATCTTCTAATTAAATTTAGGAAGCAGCCTCTACAAAAAGCTGACAGCAGAGCTTCCTGTGCATGTTGCCAAGGAAAGCATGATGAAAAACAAAGGAAGTACCCTCTCCTGAAGCTTATCACAGAGATAGGCAACCTGTCTTTCTTTCAAAATCTACAGTTTTGATCTGATTTCCCCTCACCTGTCCACAGAACCTCCGTGTTGCAACACTTACACACTCTGCTTTCCCCAGTATGCACCCCACTTTCTTGTTCCCTGCAGCACTTTCGTTTGTGTTTGGGCCACAGAACAGATTTCCTTCCACCATCTGCCCAGTCAAGCTTGTTTGTTCTCCAAGGATAGAGTCAAATATCTCTACTGACCACTGCTGCCCCAGATGACCCTTTCCTTCTCTAAATTTGGCAGAAGTTTGTGCTGCTTATCTTGTATGTTGACCTCCTGCTATGTGCTTGGTACCTGTCATATAGCTGGTAAGTGACAGATCCAGGAAAACAGAGGGTTAGCTGACTCCAATCCCATATTCTTTTCATTATGCCATCGTGCTGCCTCTAGCATTCCATACCAGCCTATACAAAGCATGATTACGTGCTTTGCTTCCCTCTTAGACTATAAACTACGTATGACCACAGACTGGGTGTGAAATCCCATAAAATCTGCCATCGTTTTCAAAAATGAGTCAAAAAATGACCAAAAAATGACCAAACAGCAGGAATCAGTAGCTGGGGATATACATTTGGAGAAGTTGCAGTTCTTAAGGTATCTTAAGACCTAAGTTTCCATACATTGTAGTGTCAAATTTAACAAAAACTTTCAAGAAAACTCTGCATCTTCATAAAGAGTTCAATAATAAGCTGAATAAGCCAAATTTTAGCAATTACTGAAGAATCAACAGGAAATTATAGCAGAAAAGTAAATCGACAAGTGCTGAGACTTAAATATTAATGAGGGATAGGTCCCAAGACCTTCTCAAATCCCTAAGTATCACTATAATATATAATTTTCCTCATAAAAAGCAGTAAAGTATAACTGAAATGTTTAAATGGTCCCTGTAGACCGTAATGATTCTATAGAAACAGAACTAAAGTCATTTATAATGCTATTAACATAAATTCTGAATTGAGCACCGGCCGAAACGTTTTCAAACATCACTTTTTCTTGTTTCCCATATAGAGCATATGGTTACTAATTTTTGCCTGAGTCACCACCAAATTTATACAGAACTTCTATTTTCTAAGATGCATCAATTTTATAAAACTGTTTCACTTTTTCCTTATTTCCGTCATGAGAATTAACAATTGGCTTTCTTTGGGGTTCACTCTACACAAAGTCTTTTGACATGTTCAAAAGTTATTTTGTACTTCTAAGTATCAAAAAAAAAAAAAAAAGTTAAACCTGCACCTCAGCGTAGGTGTTAGCTAGAAAAGCTCTTAAAAGTTAGGCTTATTCCTGGCAAAGTGACTCACTCAGACCAAGCTCACAACATCCTCCAAGTTTCATATAAAATTACATATTAATATATGATCTATGGGATCATTCACAAAGAGTTGAGACTTCAAATGTTTAGTCTATGAATATCAGAGACTTACTATATTAAGTAGTAGTTTTAATTCTTGCTTTTACTGTTTTTCAGTGTGCATCAGTAATCATAAGGAATTTATTTATTTATTGACTCCTAACTTACAATTTATTTCCCCAGAGCTTGTGATTTATTTTACTGCTTATAGTATGTCAGGACCCAATAAATGGTAAATAGTTAGTCCCTGTCATATGATACATCACCACTATCATTTGTTGATGACTATTCTGAATTATATTCATGCTCAAACGTGAAGACAGGGTATTTGGCTTGGAGCCGATGAAGATGCCTTTAAGACAGAGAATCAAACAAAATGGTCAGGTCTTCAGAGATAGAATTCTTACTTCAAAAATTTGCCTATTTTACATTTGGTAGTGTATATATGTCCATGCCACTCTCTCACTTCATCCCAGCTTACCCTTCCCCCTCCCCATGTCCTCAATTTCATTCTCTACGTCTGTGTTTTTATCACTGTCCTGCCCCTAGGTTCTTCAGAACAATTTTTTTTTTTTAGATTCCATATATATTGTTAGCATACAGTATTTGTTTTTCTCTTTCTGACTTACTTCACTCTGTATGACAGACTATAGGTCCATCCACCTCACTACAAATAACTCAATTTCATGTCTTGAAGCAGGCACATAGCACAGGGAGATCAGCTGGGTGCTTTGTGACCACTTAGAGGGGTGGGATAGGGAGGGTGGGAGGGAGACGCAAGAGGGATGGGATATGGGGATAGATGTATATGTATAGCTGATTCACTTTGTTATACAGCAGAAACTAACACACCATTGTAAAGCAATTATACTCCAATAAAGATGTTAAAAAAATTTGCCTATAGTGATGCTAACCCTAGTCCTACTTTCATATTACTTCCACTATTAATATGTTTACTAAATATATACATATATTTACTAAATATATACATATATATACATTTATATAAGTTGTAAAACAGAAACAGGAGAACTGGCTCAAAGACCTCATATACAGACAGGATGTGTCATCATTTTAAGGAGGTAGCTGAGACCTCAGAACGCCAAATAGCACAGCAAGGCAAGAGGGGTGTATCAAGGCCCAGAAACACCAAGTGTATTCTCAGTGTTCCTAGGTACACAATCAGAGGTTAATTAACAGTGATTATCTCAGTAGCATCTCAGATGGAATAAAAAGGACCTGCAATATTAAACTTAAAGCTGAGAGAAATAAGGTATTCTTTCTTCTAATGTAAAAGTTCCTAGATAATAGATACATAGTACCAAGAATATCCCCTTAGTACTATGGAATTGTATTTCTCTGAACACCTGCTCTAGCATAAGCATTATGTAACTTTAAGTAGAACTTAAAGTTATTGTCTTAATAAAAGCAGGCATTCAATTAATCTTATACTATTCTATATCTATGTCTGAAAAAGTAAAACCACCCGTCATTCTTAAACTACTCTAAACATATGGCACTATCATTTAACTTGTAACAAAAACCAAATACCATGATGCCTTGGAGGAGTTAATTCAGTTACTTAGGTCTAGTCTTCTTTAGCCTGCCTGCCTGCCTATGTGCCTTCCTTCCTTCCTACCTTTCTTCCTTTCCTCCTTAAATCTCACTACCTAGCCATAACTCATTTTAACATGAGTGTGAGCATTTGCAGTTTTAACTACTGGTGAGTGATCTCATATAAAATATAGCAGTGTATAGTTTTGCAAGGAATTTGAATTGTACATTAAGGTTAGTATAAGTGAATCACTTAGCTAAGAATTAGTCTAACTTTTACAAGCATTCTACTAGCTAACATCTGCATCTCAGTTTCCTGTTATTGTGTTAAACATAAAACTAGGTAATAGAAACAGGTAGTGATCATATAAAATCAACATAGTATTTGCTCTGAAGTCACATCTCGTTCTAATAAAGTTTTATCTAAAGTGATGAGTATTTAGTCAATGATTAGTACATCTATTGTGCCTGTTGCATATCAGTATTATGCTTGCCTCTATGGATGATATTGCATGATGAAAAAAAAAAAAATGGTCCCTGACTTGAAACAATTCAAAATCTAGGAAGAAAGAAAAAAAATTAACTAAATGAAATTAAAATAATTTTAAGGTACTGTAAAAGCAAAGTGATTATTTGTTTTGGTCATAGAATATACATAAACTTAAATGTGACTTCCTCAGGTTTAAACCAAGCAACCCATCTTCAGTTTACCATGCCCACAGCCCCGTCACTCTTTCTCTCCTTATCTTCTTACCCTGCTCTAAATTTTCTATTACCTACTTGAAATTGTGTTACATATTTATTTCTTTTTTCCTTATTGTATTTCCCAGTTGAATGAAAACTCCATGAGAACCATAACTTTGTCTTATTGACTTTACTTATTTACCCCAGCAACTAAGATAGTAATTGAATATATATTTGTTGAATGAATGAATGAATGGATGAATATCACCAAATAAGGAAAAGATGGTTACAACTGGTTACACAACGTACAGCCCACTACTATGCAAATAAGTTGCATATGGCTGATGATGCCTTATCGTTTACTGTGGTGCAGATTTTAGTTACACAAGTTCACATCTTCATTAAGCAACAACTGTGACAATAAACGACAAGAAAATAATAAAAAAGAAAATAGACTGATCGTCTTTACAATTTCTTTAGAGCTGCTGCGAACTCATTTGTTGACATGGGACTCAGCCTGATTTCTTTTATAAACAGGAAAATCAGTATTTATTTTCAGGTCTTCATTTTTATATCAGGATGAATTATAGGATATTTAATGTTCAAACAGTTGTCCGTTTGTCCATTTCCTATTAAGAAGAGAGGAATATATGTAAAATGTTCTTTGTATATTAAGATTTTATATGTATAACTAATAATAAAATTTATACTAAAGCTCTGATTTGAAATTTTTGGAAAGTCTAAATAAATTGTCACGTGTTCTTGAAACACATAGTGTACTTTTGGTATTGCAGAAGTTATGGGAAATACCATAGAAATAAAAGATCATTGTATGTATATTCTTTTGTAAATTTGAATATGCTAATATTTAATATTGATCAAACTCACAAATATGGTATAAGATAATCTGATAGTGTATTTGTTTTGATGTAGAGTAAGATATTTATTTAGTGTCCCATTCATGCATGGTGACTCAAAGATATTTCTTACCCTTACCTGTTAGTAACCAGCAGAGTGCTCACCAAGCATCACTTTAATCCAGGATTAAATACTGGAAATAAAGAAAGTTAAAAGTGTACGTTTGTAACTGTGATTATATCCCAAAGAGAAATATACTTGCTTTTGAGTTTGCTTATAATATAAGTGTCTCTTACCAGTCCAATATGGATAATTCAAAGTTAATGGCGTAACCATAAAAATGAATTTATGCATACTTCAAATTGGTAGCAATTCCATCTTACAAAACATATTTTTGTTAATGCTCATTCCTATTCGTGCAATTTTAACAAAATTCAGATTTACAACTATTCTTTTCTCTTGTTCTTAAATAGCTGTTTTAGGCTATTAAGTTCATCCTACCAAATTGCCCAAAAATCTAGGAAGTAACGTTTAAAAATTGTCTCTCACTCAACTTGGGAAACATTTTCTTTAATTTATCACACTTTAAACAAATTGTTAGCTTTAATTAAATGTGGAATAAAACAAAGATATAAACTAAAAAGCCTCTTGGTTATGAAGAACTGATGTAATAAAACTAACCTAAGAATTTATAAATGATAACTCTTTTCTGTAAGGATTGATTGCAACATAATCACAGTAAAATTTTGGCAAATTTTAAGGAAATTTAGTTGTATAAAGGTAAATATATGGGGGCTTCCCTGGTGGCGCAGTGGTTGAGAGTCCACCTGCCGATAAAGGGGACACGGGTTCGTGACCCGGTCCAGGAGGATCCCACATGCCGCGGAGCAGCTGGCCCCGTGAGCCATGGCCGCTGAGCCTGCGCGTCCGGAGCCTGTGCTCCGCAACGGGAGAGGCCACAACAGTGAGAGGCCCGTGTACCGCAAAAGAAAAGAAAAGAAAAGAAAAGTATATATATGATTCTCAGATAATTAGCAAAAGATTACATAAGGATGCTTTATAAAAGCATGCCTGTATTTAATGTAGTTTGACCTTTTTTTTTTCACTTAGTAGTATGTAGTCCTAGTTTTTTCTAACTAATGTGTCTTTGGGAATGTATAGCCCTATTGACATTTTAAAGTTTTTTTTTTTTTATCATATTATCCATTTACATAACAAATAATATTCATTCATTCGTCTAATACATTTCTATTGAGCAGTCCAAATACAAGTATATATAAAATCCTAAGGAAAGATAAATGAAGAAATTAATTCTCTCAAGGGTTGGAACTAATGTGTGTGATATGAATGGGGAAGTATATTTTGGATGGAGGAAGCGTATTAACAAATTCTGGTCTGGTAATTAAACATAAGTGGGCTAACATGACTGTTCTAAAATTACATAGTGACTGATTTTGACTGCATATCATGGTTTATATGTACAGCATAGGTTACTGTCTATTTGTTAATTATTTAGAAATTACTGTAGCCACAGTATAATAGCATTATCATTTTATCTGTTAATAGGGATATCTGTGGTTTTTAAGGTTCAGGAAAATCCCATTATGAGTAGCATTGGCTTAAATTAAACATTGTGGAGGAACCAAATTGTACATGTGCTAACTGAGGAGAGATCCATCTGTGAGTGAGACATGGAAGCCCTGTGTGCTCTAGGTCCAGGGCCGGGGTGGGGGTGGGGGTGCGGGGGGATGGGAGGAGGCTAAAAGCTGACTGTTTGATTGTGGTTGGGCTCTCGCCTATTTTGCATCAACTGAAAAATCCAATTCTGTCTCCCTCACCAATTGCTCCCATGATAACATATAGCAACATAAGTTTCCACTAGTATCAGGCCCAGGTCTATTGACTATCCAGCTCTTCTAAGGGGTTATATATTCTAAATGTCTGATTTTGTTTGCTTGCTTTAGGAGAATTCATATTTTATCCATAAACACAGCACCTAGGAACAAAAGCAAGGGAATTAGGAGCACCAATCACCAGAAGAGATTTTAGTTCAATGTTATTTATAATGGGAACTGGACATATCTCAAAGTGCAAAAATTGGGAAATAATTAAGTAAAATAGGGTATATCTATATGATGAAATATTTTATGGATATCAAAATAGTATTTTTAAAGAAGTTGAATGACATAGGAAGTGCACATGATATAATGAAAAAAATAAAGGATATACAACTGTAAAAATGGTAAGAATTAACTTGAGGAAACTGTATTCTTACTCCAAGAAAATAGAAGGAAATAAACCTTTTTAATAGTGCTGTTGTTTGGTTGTTTTATTATGAGTAATTTTAACTTTTCTTAGTCAATAATTTTTTAATTAATTTATTCAAAAAATTACTCCACAATAGTTATGAAATCATCCTTTCATAATCATGGAAAACTTTCTTAAAAATGACATTTGAAGAAAGATTTAATGCAAGCATAGTGTATAAATTATATTAAACAATTTTTATTTTTTTTCTTTCAAGGTAAACAGAAATATATGATTTTAATTTGTATTAAGATGCAAAAGAGATTTGTGTGAATTTGTCTTCAAATGTGAGAAGTGGGTCTACTGTATCTCTCACTGGGGATAACTTGATAGAAAACAAAACGTAGAATGATTTAAGGATAATTAAGTTACGATGTGTGAGAGCACTTGTGAATCACTGTGTTGTATGTTTGTTATTTTTAATATTGCCTGAGAATGGTCTAAATAACCTCTTTGAGTCCTATCTAGGCCTGTGATTTCAATAAGTTATTTAATTAACAAAGCTAATTATTTAGATCTCAGACTGTCATGGATTTCACATTGTTAGAATTCAGAGATATTGTTTAAACTGTAACCGATTCCTTTAAAAATGTCATGTAGTCTCTCTTACATATATGCATTGCCTCATAATATAGCAAATGATCTTCCACTGTGTCATTAGTTCTAATTGTGATAACAATAAAATGATAATTACTCAACATATTCATTGCATACACCTTTTATGTCAAGCACAGTTCTAAGCTCTGATAGTTCAGATTAAATTTATTTTTGGTTTTCTTGGGCTGCATGTATCTATAGATATAACTACTTAACCATTGTAATCTGTCTCCATCCCTATTATGTTTAGCTATATGTGCCATAAATTGCCGGTGACTTTAAGGGGTATAATCTATTGCCTACATTTCAGTCCTCATCCTACCTGATGTCTTTGGTGTATTTTATATCAAGAACTACATCTACATATTCTTTATTGGAGTTTCCCTTCTTCCTTGGATCTTTCCTCATTGTTCTCTTCTCTCTCTGACATAGCAAGGGTTTCACAAGATTTCAACCACCAACTACATACTAACAACTCATAAATCTATGATTTAGTGATCCTGTGATCCAGATTCCTATTAACTCTCAACTGGATTCTTTCAGCTAGGTGTGTTATAGGGACCTCAAACTCAATGTATCTAAAATTCATCATTTTATTGCCAAACCTGCTTCTCTAGTATTTCCTCACTTGGTTGATGAAATTACTATTCTCCTACAATGACAAACCACAGAATTATTTTTGATTTTCATTCCCCAACTCCAATTTGTACTAATCTTGAAAGTTTTTAATATTCATCCTTAAAATGATGTTCTAGTCCACTTGAAGTTCTTGCCTGGCACTAGGCCTTTTTTCTCTTTCAGATTGGTGTCCCTGCTTGCTCTGTATCTTATCCTACTCAACCCATAGACATATATGGAATTATATTTCTAAAACGGGGATTTAACCATGTGGCTTTTCGTGTTTTCTTATTGTCTAAAGGATAAGGCACAGAATCTGTAGGAAGCTGACTCTAAACTCTAGTTGAACCATTTAGCCATATCTCCTCTCTGCTCCCTTCGTAAGCAATAGTTTGGAATTTTCTTTCTATTTCCCATCACACAGTGCATTCCCATGCTTTAGAGTCTTCCTATGCATTCCTTACCCATGTGTTTCTCCACAGGCCCTAATCCAGTTGCTGCCATTTTGTGACTCTTTCAAGACTCCAGTCCCCCCCGCCACACACACACGCACACACACACACACACACTTTAGAAGTAAATAAAAGTAATCATTCTAGTACTAACTTCCCACTTTCTTTGTACACACTTCAAGGAGAGCAAATTGCTTGGGGTTGTTTTTATGTCTTTTTCTTATACCAAAATGAAACCATTCATAAAGTCTTTGTGGTTAACTGCAGGATGATTGCAAATGTCCAGTAAGGTTTAGATTCAATAGTTTTTGAATTCCCACAAATACCTTACTTAGCAGAGAAAGGATAAAGTAAGAAGTAACTGTGTCGCGTTTGTGATTTCAACTGTTGCATGTTAAAATCTAAGAATATTAGCAACTGGAAATGTATGAGTAAAACCTTTTTTAATGCTGGATGCTGCCTTTGCCCAATATTCTAAAAACCTAATTATATGCTGCAACATCTAGATGTTAATTACATGACCCAGTAAGGGTTACCACACTTATTATTTTTAAGTGGAAAAAAAAAAGTGCAAAGTTTTAAACTATCTAAGTTTAGCAGTTCTTTGGGTACTTTACATTTCTTGAATATTGCAAAAGTAAATAATCACCTGTTTTTAATACTAATACGATTTTGTGTATCAAGCAGTTTGAAGATTTTTTCCCCACATGCAAGCTTCCTAACTGTTTTATCAACCATGTAGGCTGCAGGCACCTTAGTAAAGTTGAGTTGGGATAAACGAAAGATCCTTGCTGAATTGGTAATCATGCAGGTATTCAGAGTGAAAGGGAGATCATATTTTAAATTAATTTCAGGGCCTCAGGATATTTTTTCTTATGGGCTATATTACCATTCTCTGCTTACATATCCATCTTTTAAGAACTCATAGCTACTCTTAATACATTTCAAATCAAGCTTTCCTGTACCTGCGTGATATGTATTACTTCTTTCTGCAAGGGTCTCTTGAATTATATGACATCTTGCTTATTATGACATATTCAAATGCTAAATGATTTATAGAAAAATAATGACGTATACTAATCCCAAAAGCCATTTATATATTCTATTGACTTTGACCAACTTTTAGTGCCCTAAGTGATCTAATTTGACTGTATTTGAGGACAAATTAATACCTTATTTTTTTGTAATTTTCACATTTCATGGGACGTTTCAGGTTAATTATTAGGAGCTAAATAAAAAGTGTTATTTATTTATTTATTTATTTATTACTATACACAATCCATGTAGCTAAGGACCTGCCACACCTAAAGCTCCTTTCTAAAGGGAAGTGACCAAAAGCAATATCTTGTGTACAAGCTGTCACAAAAGCATGTTTCCTGGATACTTTGACCACAGTTCATTGGACTAGATATTGTATCCTGAGCAAAAAGTGACCAGCTGTAGTCTAAATAAAAAGAGATCAGCAGCCTTTCAGGGAGTGTGGTGCCATAACTCAAGCAATAAGGTCACTCTATACTGGGTACTGGCTATCTGACTATCATTTAGCACTCTTAATTGCAAGCAACAGAAACTGATTTTAGCTGTCAGAAGTGAAAAGAAGATTTATTGGCAGGATACAAGATGTCTTAGTGAATCAGGGAAGGCAGGAACAACAGGCTTAGAAAATGGTCAGAAACCAAATGGATCCAGAGAATGGGTAGCAAGAATTGCCCAGGTAATGCACAGCCTGTACCAGTGCTGTTATCTGCCACTACTGCCATTGTTGGATACTGTCAAGAGACTTTGCACCACACACTACCACAAAGAAACTTCAGCCACTTTTCTGATTGTGAGACTGAAATTTTGGCTGGAGCATCAGTTGGCCATGCCGAGAATCATGCAATTGTTTCTTGGTTGGCAGAGAATAGAGAGACAAAAATTTTCTTTTCAGTGGGTTCCATAGTGGTGATAGTTTCTGTGTTCCACTGATACTTCATACAGTGGGAATTTAACAAAATAAATGGGAAGGGTGTGAAATAGGAAGGACGGCCAAAAAAACAAAACAAAAAACAAACAAAAAACAAAACAAAAATACTATTCTGTTTTTATCTGAGGATCTTCTCTGTGGGTTTGGTTTTGAAATATATAGATTCTCTGGTGGACTGTAGAAAAACTGATTGGGAGAACCAAAAAGGCAATATAGAAAAAAGAGAAAGTGAGTAGAAGTAGAAATGGAAAAAGAGATACTGAAAAGTAAGAGCAGATTCATTAGTATCACAGAGTTTCTAATCCTAAAAGCAATAGACACCAACTCTTAAAGGCAAAACAAGAAAGTAAGAGCTGCTCTTTGTCACTGATTTCACTGGTGGGTCACCAGAGCTGCTGTGTGTCCTACAAGATGAATGACAGGCATCCCAGACCCCAGAGGACTGGCTCTTCCTTTGCCAAAAACATTTCACTTACCTTCTTACTTCTCCATATGTACTTGTAATAAGCCCTTGGTAATGGGGGGGGGGGACGGGGGTAGGCTTGCCATGGTTCCTTTCCTTGACACCTGAAAGACTTTAAAATAGAGAATCCTCTTTTTACACACACATGCATATACACACACACCCACACAAACACACCTTATGATGTGTACTCTTATAAACCACATGAGTATAAATACATTGATAAAGATTAAGTTAGGTTCAGATTGCTCAAAATTTGGGGTAAAATCTAATATCCATGAATTTTCTATCACGAGTTTGTTAATATCACACTTACAAAAGGTCATGTTTAATATCTTTCCCATCCCACATTTTCACGCAAACACTTTTCAATAAAGTCACCCCACTTTTAGTTATCTCCAAATCCTTTTCAGCTCAAAGAGGGAAATCAGTCTACTGAGCTGGCAAAACAAACAAAGGCCTAGGTATTTCTTTCTAGCTCTTCTAGCAGCAGCAGAAGAAATCCCTTAAGGAACTGTACCAGCTTGTTACGGATGAGCTCCCCTTAGCTGAAACCATTCATTGCCAAGGGATTGAGGTTTCCTCTGCTACGTTATTTAAAATTGCCTCAACAGTAATTCCTTCTTGCTTGGATTTCATAAAGTTCCCAGGACAGAAGCATGGCTTCCCTAGACTCTTCATCTTAAATGTATCAGCATCATGGGTGCTCCAGGGCAGAAGGCTGTTTTACACTAGTCTCCTCCCTGTGTCGGTTAATCATTCACATGAATAGGGGATTATAAAGATACTGAGGTTTTGTGCTTCTGGTTTTTTCTAACTCTAGCACTCAAAAACATAGGCTAAGTGAGTAGACCAACAGGTGTATAAAATATCAATTGTTACACTGCTTACACTAATGCTTTGCATTAAGAAGACAAATGACAAGCTGCCTAAAGTCTGCAAAGAATAAAAACTCCATATTATACACTTAAATACTTACTTGCCCTTATCTAAAATGAATCCATACACAGAAGTGCAAGTGACTGCTGTCACTTCATTACCCACTGAAGCCTTTTCGGTGTGTCCTGGGCAGTGATGGAGGAGCCTGCTGAGTTTCAGTTTGGCTCAGCTGGTCCACAATTTTGAACCCCTACCAGTGGTATCAGCAAAGCATGTTCATAGCCTGTTTCTCCACGTATAAGATTTTTCAGGTTACACTGAATAACTTCATTAACAGACTATGGACAGCACTTTTTCTGCATCATGGACAATACTAACCTTTGAACTCACAAATAAATAACAACCCACATATAAGGAAAGATCAAGGTATTTTGGGGGGCTCAATGTAAAGAATGCTAAAAAGAATAAGCCATTTTCAAAAATGTTTTAATGTAGAGGATTTTGAAGTGTCTTAACTTCTGTGAACTATGGCCAATGTATGGTTCTCAAAGGGCATTTTTTGCCTATGAAGACAGACATGGAGCTTGCTTCATTCTTCATTTGGGTGGGGAGAGAGACGATAAAAGGGAAGTAGAGATGGAAATATCCAGCAGAGGTGAAGGAAAATCATTGTGAAGCAGAAAGGAATGACTGCCTGTAACTGACCAATAAGTCATGGATCAAATATGGATGCAAACAGGGCACCTGCAGACCAGTTCAGGTAAGCGTCAGGACTCAAAGGGGTCTTATCCCGAAAGAAGTGGGCAAAGGATAAAGTCCAGAAATGCAAGAGTTCAGGCAAAGAGAATGGATATGAAAGCAAAAGCAGACTTTAGAATAGAATATTAGAGACCCAACACACCTGCCGGAAGTTGCCAGACGACCTCTTCATGATGTTTTTAAAGAGGTTGTTATTAATTTGTTTTATCAACAAGAGATATGGCACTGGGGTAGGGATTAGCATGTGCATTGATTCCCCTGGCCATACTTCCCTGATGGGTAGACCTGGCTTTTCAGACACAAAGGTATCATCTCCTTTATCTGTAGACTTCGCACAGTCATTTCCAGTGTCCCACATCACAACAGTGACTTTTCCAACAGGTTCTGAATCAAAAGATAAAGTAGGTTTCTAAACTCTCCAGTAATGACTCTGAACTGTATCTGAACAGAGGACACCCAATCATTGTCTGCTACTATGTCCCTTAACACAGTCTTTTTCACAGGAAAAATTAGTCCTGCTTCTTGATGTTGGACCCTTTCTTACCCAGAAGCATATATTGTCCGTTGTTGAGTAAACCAAGCTTGATTGTTTCCAGGACCTTACAGGAAAGCTGGGTTTAAGAGCTTTGTTAGGATTCCATTTAGCTTTCTTGAGTTTCTCTCAGTGAGATACCCTGGGGTCATTTGGGTGAGCTTCTTTTTCTTCTTTGACTTTCTTAGAATACACCCTAACCCTATCACAAAGATAATTAAAAAAATTCAAGTAAGGAATTGAGGCCTCCAGGAATCAGACACATAGATGGAGTTAGAAGTGCAAAAGGTTTATTGGGGAGTAACACTTGTGGAAGGAATAGGGACGAATAGGGATGAAGCAGGATTGGTGAAGGGGAGCAGTCAGACCCTGAAACAGATATGAGAAGAATCTTCACCAGTCCGACAGAGAGCCCAAGGGCAAAGATGGCCTACTAGGGAAATCCTGCATTGGATAGAAATGGCTGGGCCCCTGTACCACAGTTTTGCTGCCTTGGCTGGGGCCTCCCCAAGAGGACCCCAACCTCAGCTTGAAAGCTGAAGGGGATCTGAAGTAGGGACCAGTTAGAAGTTGTCTGCTCTACCACACTGTAGCAGCTGGGCACAAGTCTTTTCCTGAAGGAGGATCTGAGTGGTGCATGTCTGGGTCTGTCATAGTTGCTTGCTTCTACGTGTACTCATTAAGAACATTCCAGATCCTAGTTAAGTCACCTTAGTGTATTTACTCATTAGTTCTGGTGAAAGGTTATACAATTCTTCAACAGTTCAAAAAGTTGACCCCTTAACTTGCAGAATCAGTTTCTATTTTTCTGTTTTTTTTTTTTTGTTATAATTTGGGGTTCCTACAATAGAGACTCAAGGTATTTGTATAATAAGACAGGAAGAGTGCTGTGAGGAAGAGCCTCCCCAAGACACTCATTGGCTAGAATAGCACATGGACCTGTGAGCAGGAGATGTTCATTGGCCTGACTACTGAACAGGTACTTCTCCCACTTTATTGCCGTGGTCAGTTGAGGCAGTGGATTTCTAGTTGGGATTAAGATAGGATCAAGACAATCTGAGGAAATCTGAATCTGCTTCCATAGGGACAAATCGTGGAGGGGAAGATTTGAAGTTTGAACCGTTTTCAGAGCTGACCTCCATCATTACCTTGCCACTTGGGAATAAAGAAGTGAGCTAGTGGACCAGAGGGGATAAAGAGGGGCTAGTCATCAGAGGGGATAAAAATAATGACTCAAAGACTACCTACTTCTTAAGAATTATCTAAATAGTTCATGGCAATTCTCATCCATTTGTGAAAGGTTTAAGCTTCTGAAACTAAGTGTGTGGGAATGAGGAACACTGACACTAGGAATATCAGAGGAATGGTACGCTAGGGAAATGCTGTCTGAATGGAAGAAACAGCGGCATTAAACCATAGTCACAGGAAATGGTATTTAAAGGAATGCAAGTTCCCTTTAACTGGCAAAACTATGGATAGACTTCCCCACCAGGCCCCAGGGACCAAGGACTGGAACTTGAGGCAAGGTTAGGAGTGCAGACTGGAAAATCTTCAATATCCTAAAGATTTAGACAGAAAGGGCCATGGGCAGTCGGGACCTCAGGGAGTTTTTAATGGATTGCCGGGCCACAGGAGGGCACAGCTGTCTTCCAGGCAGTCCAGCTAGCTGGTAGAGAACAGCAAGACTGTTTCCAAATTCCACTGGCTTATGGAGCAAGAACTACTAATATCTCCAGCTTATTTTGGCTCCATTGAAGGGAAGGGACAGTTGTTTTCTTGCTGACTGTGGAAATCTGATCCACATTTAGGAATTCTTCGTTCTTTTGTTCAACACAGTATTTATTATCTTTAGTGTCTTAGACGCTACATAAGAGGATCAAGATAAAACAGTAGGATATATCCCCTAAAAGACTAATACTCTGGTAGAGATGGGGGAAAAAAAAAAAACATGATTGTAAAACACTGTGATAAATGAAGTAATAAAGAAACATTATGAGAGTATTTAAAAGGGAGTCATTATTTATTAACCCATCCTGTGTTGAGGTAGGATGGAAGTGATGTTATCCAAGGGACAAGAGATGAAGGACATTCTGGGCAGGGAGAGAGAAAGAAAAGCCTGAAGCAAGAATCAGAATGGAGAAGGCTACGGGTGCCTGGGGAGGAGAGAACACACAAGCAGTTAGTTCTGTGTCATCTTCAGCTTAAGGCACAAGGGAAGTGGAGGAAAAAAAAAATATATATATATATATAATATTTTATATGCATATACAGATACATTGCTATAGACTTATAGCATTTTATATTCATATTATATGTTTGTTATATGCATTTCCCCCCTGGATTATGAAGTGTTTTATTTTGTTTTGTTTTTTAAGAATAGAGATAGTGTATTATATATTTTTAACACCATTGTCTAACATAATGCATAGTGCCTGAAACAGTTGTCTATTAGGTTATCTTGGAACCAGTAATTTTATACTGGCAGTTTTCTTCTGAGTAAATAGAAATAAGAAAGTCAATGTTAATTTATGCAATGTGAGCTCTATCAAGTCGACAGTGTTTGTTGAGTGCCTACTATGTGCTGAACTCTGTGCTACACGCTCTCAAATACTCTGAAATAAGAGCGCATATCAGGATCTCCTTTTTTATACTTAACATCCAACATACATGTTATTTATGTGCCTGGGTTGTACTTCCTAGTAGACTCTGCCTTCCTTGTCTCACTCATCTTTGTCTCCAGCATAGGCTAGTTGCAGTGCCTTGTCGTCAGTAAATAAATTTGTTAAAAGGATAGAACCCACATTGCCTAGAATGCCACTGGCTTTAATTTTTCTATTTATATTTGAACACCCTTGGAATTATTTTAAAATTTTAAATGAAATTTGTGGTGGTATAATTTACTTATAACAGAAAAAAATACATTTAAGTATAGAATTTGATATGTGTTGACAAATGTCTACTCTCATGTAAATACCATCACAATCAAGATACAGAACATTTCCATTACCCTAAAAAATTTCCTTATGCCCTTTCCCACTTAGTCTCTTTCCCATCCCCAAACCTCAGTGACAGCAACCAATGTTCTGCTTTCTGTCAGCGTAGCTTTTCCTTTGTGGAATTTCGTATAAATGTAATCATGCAGCATGTACCATTTTGTGGACTTCTTTAACTGAGAATAATGTTTCCTTGATTAAGTCCAAGTTGTTGCATGATTCAGTAGTTTAGTTTTTTTTAATTGATGAATAGTATTCCGTTGTGTAGACATGCCACTTCATTCACATACTAATGGATATTTGAGTTGTTTCCAATTTGGAGCTATTTTGAAAAAGTTGCTATGAACTTTTGTGTGCAAGTCTTTGTGTGGATATATATTTTCATGTCTCTTGAATATATTACTCAGAGTAGAATTGCTGCATGGATTAGTAAGTGCACATTTACCTTTAGAGGAAACCGCCAAACGGTGTTCCAAGGTGATTATGCCATCGTTAGAATTCTTAAATCAGGAAACCTGGTGCAAGGACACATGCTAAAATATAAGTTAATTTAAAACATCCCCATTCCGATGCCTAGTCTTTGCATTTACTAATAGTTCTACCTGGAGTAGTTAACTCTTTCTGTCTTACTTTACCGACATAGAAGGATAAATATATCACTTTTGCCTATTACTCTGAAGCTACAGCTAGTCTTACAGGTATAAATGAAGTAGAAGCCTTTTATAGTTCTAGTTTACAATTGATGGCTGCATTTTACTTTAAGGAACAATTTTGCTAAAGAAGATGATGGTTTAGGACAGGATAATGGGAAAGAAAATTAAGAAGGAGCAATAGGTACTCAGATTGATCTTCTAGACCCTAGTTCTGTCTATCAGAAAAGTGGACATAAAAATGCTAGCTACTTCCTAGCATGCCATGTGAATTAAGATTTAAGAGTTCCTTAGTAGAAAACATTTCATAACTGGTAAAGTTTTTCAGTGGGTTCATTGAAATGCCACCTTCTAAGAAAACCATTTTGAAAAGAATTGTGCAGAGTGGAAATTACCAGGGAAATTGGAGAAAATGTTTCTTAAAGTCAAAGATTTTACTAGTAATTTAACTTATCAAGAAATTCTCACAATCTCATTCTCTAGTGCTTATTCCTGTGTACAGGGCATGAAATCAGTGAGATTTGATGCCCCAGGTAATTGGTGAAAATACCTGTCCTACAATGGAGAGGTCATCTAAGGGTCCTCAAAAGCAGCAGGGTGCATCATATATAGAACACCCTTAATGTGTAACTAGAGACATGCTAGTTACTAGAATTAAAAATTATTATCTTGTGGCCCAGATAGAACATTAAGCTTTTAAAAGCAGCCAGTTTTGGACAATGGAAATTTCTGCAACAAACAGTCTGCTCAGAACTACATTTTCTGCTTTTTGCTGTTGTCACTGTTGTTTGGTTTTCATAGGAATCTATTCCAGAGTGTATTAATTGCAGACAGACACAGGGTTGGTCCTCATTAAAATTGTCACAGGCCACATTTATCTCTAGTTTGCTTTTATCCTCTTCTTAGCACCTCACAAGCTTGATCTGTTACCTTCACGTCATGTAGTACCCCCAAGACCACCACGTGTTCCCCAGACCTGTCACTCATTCCTTTAAGGGCTTCACTGCTTTCTTGCTAGTAATATCACACACCTCCATCACAGGAAAACCCATTCTGCTCCCTCACAGCTTTCTTTGGCGATCATATAAATAACAAAAGAGTTAACAGGTATTAAAGTAGTACACACACACACACACACACACACACACACACACGCAGTTGCTATGGGAGGGATTACAAATCATGATCAGGAATGCGCATTATGAATATCTGCAGTAAGAGCCAGTAAAAAATTGGTGATACAGGTGGGCTTTTTGTGGACTAGACACTTTAAAAGACTTGTTAGGCTGTTCTTTTTTCCATGATTATCTACCATTTTTCTTCAGAATTTTTCCTGCTTTGTAAAGAAGTCTTAGTGAATTTCATCCTTTTAGACAGTATCTATCATAACATATATTTGTGTTTTTCTTAAACCCAAACATAATCTATAAATTGATGGATACATAAAGAAATAAATTGAAAATCTGCCAAGTTTTCATTTAGTCTTCTTTCATTGACACAACAAGTTATTTTGAGTGCCTACAATGTTATATGCCTAGAAGTAGAAAAGCAATCCAGAATTGTCTTCTTTTATTTAATTTTTGTTGGTGTGGATAATGTTAAAGTCTCAGTCTGTCTGAGAGGTTGTAGTAACTTTGTGTATTTCCTATCCTGAAGACTTTTTGTAGGGGAGAATTAGAAATTGTCTAAAATTTATTCATTTCAATAAGATTCTAAAAATTGGCTTGTTAGGAAGGGTCATGCCACCTGATGCTATCACTAGCAAATGAGAAGGTCAAGATGCAGAAGCACTATTAATTTTTTTAGATCTCGATCATTCATATCAAAAATGTGAGGAAATAGGAATGTGTGAATAGTTTCTGCAAAGTATACAGATTAATTTTTTCATGTTATTAGCCTCACCACATTTCTAGTTGTATTAGAATATTCCCTATTATGCCTGTCAAACAAAACTTTGCAATTTATGGAACAGTCAATAATTTTTACAATAATGTTGGCTATAAGTTGTCTTTAAAATTCTCAGGTAATCAAATTGTGTTTCAGCTGGGTATGAAGATTAGTAAACAGCTGGCTTAACTGAGTATGAAGACAGGTAAAATATATCTGAACACCATAAACCTTACTCATAGAACTATCGGAGGATTAAACTATGGTATATCAAAATAGCAGCAGGTGATTCAAGTAAATAAAGGTAACCAATGGACCATATTTTTTTACAAAAACTGAAAAACTCTGAACAAATCTCAAATTGTTAAACAATGTACGAGGCATCCATTTAAAGTATTCAGCTAGTGAGAATCAACAGAAAAAAGTGTGACAGATGTTCAAAGTAAATATAAAGACACGGTGGTCAATAGTATTGAAAGCCACTTAGAAACCTATATCAGATTATTAGTCTTTACTCTATTGGAACCAGATAATATTTTAAATTTGTTATACTAATTTTTATCAGGCTACCTTCCATGTATTATGCAATTCAAGTGATCTTTAAATTACTGGCAAATTCTACCTTAAAGAAAGCTTTCACAAAGGACATGCAATTGATGTCATCTAGAGTTACTGTCATTTCTAGGCTAAGTCCCATGGAAATTCATAACTTAAAAATGAAAGTCACAAAGATGCAACTGTCTTCATAATGCCAATGCAGTGGTTATAAATATTTCATGAACATTGCATGGGCAGGGGCAGATCTCCATTTTCATGAGTTAGAATTTGTACAGCTAAGTCTCCAGATTTTACTATTCATAATACACAATATGCCCTGTAGAGCATTCCATATAGTGCATTTTTAATATTTATGTTTAATGAAGAAATTACTGTTCTGAAAAGAGAACAAGCCAAGTCAAAGATTTCTTGTTGAAATTATTAGTTTTGCTGAATAGCAACAATAACAATCAACAGAAATTACTTCATCACAGTGTCTTAGCACACAAACACATAACTTGTAGAGTAATACAAGATGACTGATCAAGATACATTAAACCTAAGTGAAAAGGTTCTTTCTAAAGGTTATAACATTAGAAATCTCATCTTAAAAGCATTCGAAAGGTTAAAATGCAAAGAGCAACTTTCTTACATATAAAAATATTAATTACAAATGAAATACTTGCCTACTGTTTCATAGTTTAAATATATGTCTGCATTTTTCTGGGTGGATCTTTTCTTTTTTAAAAAAAGCATTTTAACTTCCTAAGATAATATTACCAAGTTCAATAATGAATTGCTATTGCATATTTTAATGTAATTTATCAAAGCACATTATCAGTACCTGTCAGAATAAATTTTGCACTAAAAGTAATGAAAAAAAAGGACTATTGTATGTGTTGAAATCAAAGAACATTACTACTGCTAAGTTATTTTCAATAGGAAGGATAGGTTCTTGCCCTCTAAATGATACTTGTCCCATGAGAAAATAGAAGCCTGAAAAATCACAAGAAACAGGCAGAGGAAAACATCTATTCCTTGCTTTTAAAAATGAGCATTTGATATTTTGTTTCATTCTTGTCATTTTAATCAATTCTTTCAAGTTGACCAATGTTGAAAAGTGCTACACAGCTCTTGGCAGCATTTGCAAAAGTAAGCTAAAGTTACTGATCAGCTCGTGTGTAACCTAAGGCTGAATTACCCCATATTAGCATATACTATATACCGTAATTAGATTGATTAGGAAGTCACATGTTTTCTTTTGAATACAATTCAACAAGACTAAGTCTTCTAATAATGAAAACAATAGGCTGCAGATTTCATACCATTCACCGGGGAGTCAGCTATTCAAATATTTTTATTAGGCTTAAACCAATGAGGTCATTAGAAATTCTGTAATGGTTCCCGAACTTATCACCAGAAGTTTATGTTTTATTTCTGACATTATTTAACTGGAAGTGGGAAACACTTTCTTCCATTTGCTTCTTTGTAATTTTATTTTCCAAAGGCTCCCTTGAGGAATTTAACCTTTATGTGATGAATTTGCAGTTCACTTGAAGTGTGTTAACCTTAGTTCCCTAATGAGTCTAGATGTAATACTGAGGAGGAATTTGAGAAATATATCATGTTGCTCATTGTCAAGTTGGATTTGTCTTGCACATCTCCAGCTTTGCTGTTGTTCCAGCACACATTTTGATCACAATTCTTTAATTATGTTCTATATTTGACTGACCTATTTGAACAGGATCCAGAGCTGGTGCGAAACATCTGTCGCTGGGTTAGGCAAGCTGTTCAGATTCCTTTTTTTGCCAAGTTGACCCCAAATGTCACTGATATCGTAAGCATCGCCAGAGCTGCAAAGGAAGGTAAGAACCTGACTTACATCAATTGCCTCGTTATGTAAGTATGGGCCTAAATTTCATAGCCATATTAAAGTATATCTTTATCCACAAATATATGTGCATATCTCTCTTTAAACTTTAAGAAAAGTATTAAATTGAGCGCTTGACTTCACAAACGTAACAGATCCATACCTATACTCAAGCTAGTAAGTGGCCCGGGAATACAAGAATATCTATCATTTTTCCTAGTGAACACCTGGTTTACACACAAACAATTGTGAAACGAAGCCACAGTCACAACAAACCACTCCAAAATGAATGACTTCACAATATAACAGTCCAGCAATAGCACCTGAACCTTTAATGAAACTTTTTAAAAAGATAGCTGCTTCCACAGGTGAAATTTCTTATGAGTTCCCTTTATATTTGGTGGGATCTAGTACTCTGCCTTAAACACATGCTCAATAAATATCTTGAATACATAAATCATACAGTCAATGCATGATTTTACAAATCATATATGCTTGTGTGCTATCCAGTGGAAATTGCATCCTGATTTGTAAAGATATTGTAAATTAGCTGGAAAATAAGACTGAATACAAAACATTTGGCATCCACAAATCTGTATAATAATTGGAAAAATAAAGTGGTGCTAATTAAAAATTTTTATGTCTAGCATTTTAAGTATAATTATAGGAATGAAATTAGTGAATATATTTGAGGGGAGGAAATGTTCTCAAGAGAAAGTAGAGTGTGCATTTTTCTGGGTTGTGTGGGTTTGAATGGGCTTTAGCAATCGTCCCTTTAAGAACTGCAGAAAAATGTTGTGTTTTTCATAGGTGGCGCAGACGGTGTTACAGCCACCAACACCGTCTCAGGTCTCATGGGATTAAAAGCCGATGGCACACCCTGGCCGGCAGTGGGCACTGGGAAACGGACTACGTACGGAGGCGTGTCCGGTAGGTGTTACCCGCTCCTTGCATTTTTGCTTCCTTGAAGGTTGGTGAAAAATCAAGAGATCATGTTACAAGCAAGAATACTGTGCCTTTTATGATCCCAAATTCTTATAACTCACTGCTGGTCAAAACTCCTAATAGTTATGACAGATGGGACAGATTGATCGAGTGACTGATAGCACAAGAAGAGAGTATACCAAGATAGGGTTTCATACAAATTCTATTCTCTTGCAGTCTGTGCATTACTCAGAATTTCTCATTGTCACAATTGTCTCATCATTAATTAGTAAAGGCTAATAACAAGGCCTTCTAAAAGAAGAATATAAGCACCCTGATTTTCCTATCTTTTTTCATAGTCTGAGTTAGTTTCCAGTCTTCCTAGAAGTTTGAAATCTACCTTCTTCAAAAATCTTACCTTCACAACTGTGAAATAAATCATTAAAGCATTACGTTTATAGCTTCAGCTGACAAGATATTTTTAGACCTCATACCTTTGCACACTTTCTCTCATCAAAGAACACTTGCATTTGAAACAGAAAGAGAAGTTTTAATCCCAAAGTCCTGTTCAGT
Source organism: Delphinapterus leucas (assembly GCF_059928025.1). Classification (NCBI taxonomy): domain Eukaryota; kingdom Metazoa; phylum Chordata; class Mammalia; order Artiodactyla; family Monodontidae; genus Delphinapterus; species Delphinapterus leucas. The sequence goes on from NC_143129.1 coordinate 105,019,101, forward strand.
ATCTTTTGCCCTGTGCACTCTGTTGCTGTGACAGCATGAACTTGGTCTTGCAAAGACAATGCTGTGAGGTTCTTGACTGTACTGGTATGGGGATTAGTCTCCTTGGTGATAGAGACAGTGGTAAATATACATAACATAGCAGTGTCCCACTGTTCAAGAAAAGCATTGCTGAATCAGACAAAAATGTGCTTTTGGAAGAGGCTGCATAGACACAAATAAAGCTCTTTCCATGCTGAGGTATTATGTTTTGAGAGCGTGAAGTGTGCCTATAAGCCATGATTTAAAATTAAAAAAAAAAAAAGTATATTCTGCTTTTAATTGAATGCCATTCCCACAATGTCAGAAAGAGGAAGGCTGTAGAGGAGCACCTGCTCAGGGTCCAGACAGAACTCCCTTTTATCAGGCGCTATCAAACAGTGCCTTAAATATTATTGTAATGCAGAATAACATGGAGCAAGTTAGCATGTGTCTCAGAAAGAGAGTCGAGAGATTCCAGAGTTGGGCTGTAACGTGCACTATGTTTTCTGTCAGCCCATTTCAATTTTTCCAGCCTGCCATGTTGACAGCAAGAGAATAAAGGAGGTCACAGAGGGTGCTGAACATTAAAAATTAATAAAAGAACTATTGCAGTAGTATTTTATATAAGTAACACCATTCGCATTTTCTCATTTAAGCTGCAGTTTCTGAATATTCTCCCATACTATAACTCAGTCTAATAAACTGATGGAATTACAGCATTAGAAAAAGTCTTTTGTGTTGCAGTCTTTTAAGCATACACACACTGGAAATTATAGCAGTATCTGCAAACAAGTTTAGCTGTACCTCAGGGCCCGTTAACATTTCCATAAAACTCTATTTCTAAGATTTATAAATTCATCTATAAATATTCACTTGGGTTATAAACTCAACCAAGCCTGGGTAGAACTTTCATTTTAAACAACAAAATGTCCCTAACATTTTTAAGGGTTTGTACCTCATTTCTGATAGGTTCTATAATAAGTCCCTTCACATTATAAACAATTTGTTTTGAAAATAGACTCTCTCCATATTGACAAAATTAATAGTTTTTTTCCTTTTAAGCAATGTTTGTTTTAATTTAAAGGTAATATAATCTGAAAAGCAGTTTAAACAAGCAATGATAATATATTTTAGGATAGAAGTAAGTTCTATAACAAAGTACCTTCAGAATGAGTTATAGCAAAACCTAGCCTAACAAAATGTGTTAAATAATAATGGCTTCAAATTTTAGGAGTGATGAAAATATCAAAATGGCTAAATACCATTCCTAGTTTTATGAATTATGCTGCTTCAATATAGAAAACTACACAAAATATGCCAGGTATTTTTACAAAATTTAAAAAAAAATTCCCACAGCACAGTGCTAATACTTACCCAAGTGTTCTCTCAGAACACTGGAATATCTACTTTTGGAAGAGCTGCTTGAATCATAGATTTTTTTTTTTTTAAGTGAAAGCTACAAAGAGTTCAGTTTTGGATAGCCACCTGAAATACAGTACGTACTTTTCATTACCAGGGAAGGCTATTTTTCTCTTTCAAAACTTTCTAGCTCTCTATCAGTCTTTTTTTTTTTTTTTCTCAGAATAAGATCCCTGCTATTTGAAATGAATATTTTGTTTTGTTTCAATGGGGAAATGGTGAGGAACTAGAGTAGAGCACATGCTATAGAACAATGGTCACATTTCAGTGATGTCCTTCTTTTAAAACATATTAGCTAGTAAGGTGCAGCGACTAGCTTCAAAAACAGAACCTCAGCTAAGGAATGTCAGTTTAATTATTTCAAATATGATCAGTCTGGATTCTAGAGTATTCTAAAGCAATGTTTTTCAAACTTTGGTTCCCAACTCATGAGTGTACTATGGAATCAAGCTTAATGAACTCTGAACAATTTTTTTTTTTTTAATGAACAGAAAAAACTATCAGAATGCTTTGCACACAGTTGGGATAAACACTGGTCAAACGTCTTTTTTTAGTTATACATGTAATGCGCACATATGTGTATTTCTGTACTAGGTCATGATGTAAAATGAATTTTTTATTGTGGTTAACTTCAAAAATGTCAGAAAGCTGCTGATTTAGAGGGAGGTCTCTTTGTTAAATAAAAGATGTCATTATGCCTGTAGAAGTCATTAAGTGAGGTAACTTCTACTAGTTGAAGTTTAAAATTTATATCAAGAGGGAGAGTTAGGACTTCATTCCAAGGTCTCATCCTCAGCTTTGTTATTTTAGAAACTGCATTTTCCAACTCATCTGTAGGTTATTGGAGTGGGGAAGATGGTCAAACACAGGAATCAAATTCATAGTAAAATGACTTATAAACCTAAATTTTAATTGTAGGAGAAATACCTGGCAAGATTTGAGATAACAGTAGGAGTCTATTAAAGGTGATTTCATAGTGAGAGCAGTATCAAAAGAAAGCTTGTTCTGTATTCATAAGGAATATTTTCATGAAACTAGGATGACTAATTAAGCTCTCCACCATACAAGTACTTCTGTCTAAATCATTGCCTCTAAAGAATCAATATTCTCTACCTTTCTATGGACAGTAGAAACATAATACTGTAAGTTGTTACCACGTAACTTTCTTTTTTTCTAGAATCCATGCAGAACACTTTTTAACATCAAACAGCAATTAGTTCATGTATCACTACAGAGTTGAATAAATTATTGTTGTTTTTTTTTGAGGGGTAGGGGAGAAAATTCCTTGGCTTTATTTATTTGGTTAGAAGGAACACTAGTCTCATCAGGAACGTTATTTATAAACTCTGTCCTCAAGTGAATTACTCATTATTTTACCTAGTTTCAGTTTGGTTATTTTTTTTCTTGATTTAGTTTCAAATTTTTACCCTTTTCTTGACCTTGTCCCCAAATAATAATGGTATCTTAAGCTTGCCCCTAACTCAGTGATTACTATCACCTGTATAAATGGTGTTATCCAGCTGTGGTGGAACATTTTCACATGAAGTCCTCCCTGTAGATAAGATTCTTTTAGAGATGGTTAAAAATGAGTCCTGCATGGCATAACTAAAGATATGTCTTTCTTGCAACTGACTTCACAAGGATAACTTTTATTCATTTATAGCTGCATTGGGAGAAATAGTAATCAAGCAATGGGGTAAACTCATTTGAAGGAGTTTTTGTTATTGTTCCTTATTGTGTTTTAAAAGATTCTTTTTATTAATGGGGGATGGGCATATTCCTTAGGTTTGTTGTTATTCCGTTGTCCTGCACATATTTCGTTTGTTTTACATGAAAACACATTCACACACACCCACATATAGGGAAAAGTTCTGAAATTTCTCTGCAGAAGGCACTTTGAGATGATGATAGATACTTTAGGCTCAGTATAATTTACTTTCTACAAGGTTGAAAAATTAACTCATTTTAAATTATTTTATTTGCTAAATTTGTTTTATTTTATCAAAAAAGGGAAATTCTTGTCCTCAATTTCAAATTTTAGATGTTTGAAATTATTGATTCTGTATCAACTTAGTTAAAACAGTAGAACACTATTATTATTCACTACTAATACTTATGAACTTTATACTGATTTCTGAATAATTCATCAAAGACGGCCTTCAAGATTTGATCTCTGTTTCAGGAACCCATATTTTACTAATCACGTGAAGGATATTACAGAGGTTAAGAAATGATGGTGTATTTCTCAACAAATGATAATGGTATACTCCATAAATGTTCTTACATTCTACAAATAAATGATATATGATTTGATATCTAGCTATGTGGGCTATTGGACAGTGCATACTAACTGAGCTCTTATAGTTACAAGCCTAAAGGTGTTTTCTTTGTAAAATCAACATGGGAATTACCAATAAAAGAAGGTGCAAGTTAGAAATTTGCTAGTAATTTGTAACTCTGTGACAATGTAGGGCTAGAAATGAGTACAAAGTGTATAGTTCAGAAAATTTGAGGGAATCGATGTATCAATAGTGTATCAATAGTAGCTTAAAAAAGAATCTTAAGCATTGTCTCCACACTGCATATTTTATGTTTGTCTTTAAAATAGTTACTTAAGAGTTGCCGGGACTTAGCAGCATGCACTCAGCTACTGGGCACTACATAAACACAAATCCAATGTAACCCACTCTAAGCATAAACTTAAACTTATTTTGTTGTATTTATTAGTGACTATTGTGTAAAATAAAGAAGATGACAAAACATACACTAGATTGGAAACTCAGAAGTTTCAGTTACGTTTTGTTTTGAATAACTATTTTCACACATGCAAGCAACTGAAAATTTTAGTAAGATTGCTTGAAGTTCTTATACTATACGTTACAATTATATCATAAAATGCAGTACTGATATTTTTTATAGGAAGTAGTTTTTAATGGGCTGGATTTTTTTATGTGTCAATCACATGATTACTGATGCATATAATCCTTTCAGAAAAACACACCTACTATCCGTCATAAAATTTCAGCTATCTATTGTAACCATCTCTATCAATAAGAGCTTAGATTTTAATACTGAAATATCTAAAGTAACCTGATAAAGATAATATTTAAATGAATAAAAAAGCAGTAATAAATCATGCCAAAAAGAATAATTAAAAGGAGAGCCTTCCATTTTATACTCACTTATCTATTTTCTTTTTTTATATGTACCAACATAATGGAAAAAATTCTAGTCTATTATTCACATATGTAAAAACATTCTTAGACTATCACAAGTTTAACTGATCAAATTCTTAAAGAACTTGTTATATAAATATATGTACTGTATTTGCAGAATAGTCAAAAGTAGGCATATCAAATAAAGATGTTGAATTACAATTTTCATTATAAATTATCAGTTTAGTTGAGAGAAGCTCACCATTAGGACTATTCTCATTTAAATCATGCTTATTTGAATATATTCATGTACAGATTGACAAAGAATCCCCTTTTGCATTATATTGCTTTTCCCGAAGCCTGAGTTTCTCACTGTTTGGCCATCGTTGGTCTATGCAGGAGATCAGAGTCCTAATAATAGATTTTTGACAGTGAGCTCGCCTGCTACCTGCCCTACACAAATCCTCACTGTTCATGTTTGCTTCACGGCAACAAAGCAGACAGAAGGAAAATGCCAAGTGCTGAGTTTGAGGTACAGCCTTGCCTTGGCTTGACATTTCAGCAGAATAGCAGTTTATGAGATGCATAATTTTTCATCTGGGACTCAGCTGCCATATTCATAGACGCTTACAGCTCATCGACAGACTGGAGCAAGGGCAAAGGTTTAAAGCATAGATCAAGGTCTATATTCTTTCCTTAGGTATTTTAAAATAACTGCAGATAAATGATAAAATCGAATAATGTTTAAGAGCCAAACAATTCTTGGGTATCTGGATAGTATACATGTTTTCTTTGTTCAAAATTAGGAAAATAAATTAATGTCTGTTACCAGCTCCTAAGAAAATATTTGATAGACTTTGTAAACTAAAGGACACCAACAAGCATATTAAGAAAACTTACCTTTGCAGCAGTGGTAATGAATTATTAAATTTCTTTCTTGTGTGTGTGTGTGTGTGTGTGTGTGTGTGTGTGTGTGTGTGTTTTCGTAAAGAATGATTTCAAGCTTGAAATTAATCAAAAATGTTCTATTATGAAAGTAAAACTAGAGAGTATTTTGTCACTGTTTGAGCTTGAATTTAAATATTCACAGATTCATGCATATCTACTGTACTAAAAATCAGTGTAGGTGCATGTCAGTGACTGTTTAATTTAGAGCTACACATCTCTGTAAGCTTCAGAAACAGTTCACCATGTCACAATGCCATACAGAACAATGGTACAGTACATTGGATTAATTAAAGAAACCTTGCAGAGAACTGAGTTCTCAGTATGTCAAGATTTCAGTTTTATGTTAAATATTTTCTAAAGGCCAGACCCTTAAATCTCAGGGGCTGTACCAAGCAGTGAGCTGTGAATTTAACCATAGGCTAACTGCTAATGATAAGGAAAAGAGTCCTAGTTGAGGCAGCTGTAATAGTCATTGGATTAGGCTATCAATCACTCGGCTCCCTAAGGAAAAGGAGAAGAACAAACAGTGAAAAGGGAAATTAGGAAAGGAGGGCATGATTAGAATGAGATTCTTCACCATCTTTATCCATTCATTGGCTTAAATCCGTAAGCGTTGGTCCAAACTCTCCAGCAAACTCTGACTATAAAGCTAACACATTTATTCCTAACATCTAGAGAACTATCAAAATGTCATTGGTTCTCAGTAAAGATCTTGAAACCCTCTAGAAGCAAATGCCTGATCACATAATAGAAAATAGATTAACCCTTAATTGTTGGACTTAAGATTTGTATATATGATTCCTTTATGTATCAGGATTCATGTATGTTGATAAAGGAAATATTTCTATTTAACTTCTAAACTGTAGCCAGTTTTTACTTATGGAAGTTCTGCTGGTGAGGTGAGACTCCAGGAGATCAGTGGTTCTCAAACTTTAATGTGTACCAGTACGTGGAGGACTTATTAGAATACAGATTGCTGGAGTCTTCCTCTTGAATTTCTGATACATAAGTATGGGAGGGCCTGAAAATATGCATTGAACAGTAGATGAAGTACAGTTAGTGTCAGTGAGCATTTTGGTTTGAATAACTTACTTCTCAAATAACTTAAAAGGCTTTAAGCCAAGGTAAAATTAGAGAAGCATGGTATTCTATAAATAAATGCAGAATCTCTGCCCACAGTTAAGTATCTGCAACAAATTGTAGTTAATAAGGTCAGAATTAATTCCTAGAAAAAGTATAGAACACAATATTTGATGTTTCAGAATAGAAAGAATATGTCACCCCATTCCAGATTAAATGTTGATTGCAAACCATTGTTTATGCGAAGAGAACCCATTCTGAGTGCCGCTAAAGACGATTTATGGATATTAGTAATCCTTTGAAGGTATCAGAGGTAGACAAGGGTAAAATTAAGCTCACGACTGTGAAATATTATGTTTTCCTTTTTGACTTTGTGCAGATACTAACATACTGAATAATAACAGTTTTCTCCCAGGACAAGCACTTAAATATCAATGAACCTAAGTTACTTTCTCAGACTCTTAAAATATAGAAGACAACAGTATTGGTAGCCTTCTGTTCTCTCTTCACTTACTTCTTTCCTGTCATCCCCATACAGTGGTATCCTTTTAGCAGTAAAAGGAAGGAGATAACCAATGTTGCAGAGATAAGCTATTTCAGTGTACAGTATCCCTGCTGTTTGCACGATTACACTATGCACTGAGAGTCTTCCAAAGTCGTGTTTATAGCCTGTTTGCCATAATGCTCATCAATCATGGAAGCTGCCTACAGCCTTCTTGGATGGAGGAGTGTCCTGGTGTGCAGCCCAGACAATTTTGTATCCTGTGAATACCTGATAAGCTCCAAGAGGTCCTTAAGTGTAGAGCATGGTAAACCTTTGAGAGACCCATGCAGTATCTGATGCATTAAAGGTACAGACTGCCAAGATGATACAGGAGTGATGGTACAGGAAGAGTTAGGATTGGAATAGAGGAGCCAAAGGAATCTGGTCAGGCCAGTTTAACCTCTTTGCTATGCTTTTGCAAAAAGTCCAGCACTTTGATTCAGTTTGGTGCAGAAAGTATACTAAGGATTCTATACATATTATGTCTGTGGTCTTCAAATTTTTATGCTCACAAATACCCCACATTTAAAAAATTATATACCATGTACCCTTCACTCATTTTAGGTTGACCTTTACAAATTTTGGCTATAAGTTTACTTGATAGCAAAAGACAGAATTTCCTGAGTTCTGCAAATATTCATTCTTAAAATGAAATTGCTACATCATTCTTGTAAATAAACCTAATAGAATCCAAAGAGCAGTGACTTTATACTCATCATCTTATTTTAAAATACATAAACAAGCTCTAATAATAGTTGAAAGTTTTACATAGATTTTTTTCCCTTGAACTAGTATTTTTAATTGAACTTCTCACCAGATTTTATTCTGTTTTCATATTTTTTAAGCTTGAACTTCTTTTATAAGCCGCTCTATGGAATTTGTCTTTAACAAAATATATGTTTATAACTGGACATTTATATTTTTTAAATTTCTGGGTTAAGACTTTAAATAATAAATGTTTTTTCTTTCGTATTGTTAGACTTTAAAATTTATACTTTATCATAATAATATAAATGTATTATGAGTTTTGATTATTTTTCAACATGAAATTAATTTTATTGGAAATGCATTTCTTAATGAGAAAAATATGGCTTTTAAAAAAAAAATCTGATCATGTATCCATTGATGCATGTTATTCCTAAAAATGCCCAGGTTCAGCATCATTCTATCCTGCTTTTATTTGTAGATGTGAACATTGAAAGTCCTTGTTCATCTAAATAATTTTAATTTTAGTGTGGAAAGAGTTTTATAATATCATAGTCATTTTACTCAAATCTTTGGATATCTTTCATGTTATAAGCTAAACATTACTTATTGATCTTAACCAAAAATACTTAAACAATTTGATGAGTTTCTCTTTCAGTTTTTCTGAAGCAGTAACTTAGAAGTCATCTGACTTGCAAAAATAGTTTTTACTCAATCATGGACCAACGCCAATATTTTGAATTATCATTCCATTTTGTACCCTAGAATCTTTATACCACAGGGCAATATACCATTGCAGTATTTGAGATCACTGAGAAATATCCTTTTTTTCTAAGGTGGAAAGGAACGTTGAGACATGGGAGTTGGGAACAGAAGAGCCAGCATGATCTCTTGACTGTACTGTTTCTCAGGCAATATAACTTAAGAAACAATACATATGGAAATATGGGATCTAGAAAGTGATTCCCTTAAAATCAGTTTACCCATGGGATACATACTGCCATATGAAGTACATCACTGAGTATACATACTTTTAGGACAAGAGTGCTAGCTTATTTCATCTAATCTTTGCACAACTTTATGACAACAAAACAGTACCTTGGTTTTATTACTTTTTATGTAAACTCGACTATGTCTCTTAAAGTAGCACCAGCAATTCTGAGAAAATTTCCTTGCATGGGTTAATAAATTTCAGTATATAATTTAACATGTGCTAATGGTGGTATTTGAACATTTATGCTGCTAGTCACTTGTGTTACTAGCAAAATTGATCAGCCTTTCTGCACTCCTCAGCCCTGGCAATTCAAAAAATGAGTAATAGCTGTGTGGAATATCCAGGCCTTTTTAATAATATGATCTTTGTGTGCCCAGCACTGTATTGAACACTCTAAGTGCATTCTTATTTAAATAACCCTATGAGGTGGACATTACTGGGCCCATTTTACAGACTTAAAGACTCAAACTCCAGATGGAGTTGAGCCATCTGGAGTTGAGCCAGGACATGTCATAGTTTGGATTCAAGCTAAGATCTGTCTCCAAAGATGAACAGCTAGGCATTTTTATCAATGTCTTCATCCAAAATCTGCCACAATAAGTCTAAACAGTATAACTATGGTATACTTATTAAATTCTAATAGGCTACAGATGTCACTTAGTAATCTAAAATTTATTCTACGATTTGACAGTCTGTGAACATTGTCAAAATCATGTCCCTTATTATCTGTATCACTTTATCTCCAAATGGGAAAATTGAGTCAAATAGATGAATTAGGGGAAAATTCTTGAACTTATTCCAAAGAAAAACAACAACAACAAAAAAAAAAGACAGGAAGCATTCAGGCATTTTTCTTAAAATGTAAGCATGCAGCATTCAATTGAAATGAAACTGACATCAATATAGCCATAAATAACCTTATTTGTTACTGGCTTAGATAAACTGTATGAGGGCTTGGTCCAACTGTGATACTGAGAACAAAGTTTGGGGTCCTTCTTAATTCCTTCTTTGTAATCTTCAGTCAGTTACAAATGACCATGTATTTCTGCAACTGTCTCACCTTCTTTTTGGACAGATCCATCTTTTTCCCCAGGAACAGTATTGTCTCCTTTAAAATTTCAACTGAGCTTGCAAAAAGCACTATTAAGTAATTCAGAGATGTTAGTTGTTCATTAAGTGGGGAGAGCGAAAAGGACATTTTGAAAGTAGTGAGGTGGGGAAGATATTGGGCCATAAAACCTATGCTAAGCCCTTTCTGAAAGGTAAAAAGTAAACTACACTATTTCTCACTTTCTCTGGTTTAAAACAAAAGAAGATAAAATATAATTAAAATAAGAAGAAGGTGAAACCCTCTTAGCATACATTGGGTATCATATGGTATGAGAAATTTTAATCAGTGTGAATTAATTTGAAAAAAAGTATATAGACGTAGTCAAGAGTCCAAGGAACATTTCTTGGACATCTTTGTTCATTTAGCACATCTGTTTAATGATTGACCTATTTAGATTATAAGCTTCTTAAAAGCAGGAACCATTGCTGTTTCTTCGTTATCTCCACCAAAATGTAGGAAAGTTAGAGGCACATTTTAGACCTGCAACAAACACCTTTTGATTCTTAATTTTCAGCTGTGTACAATTCAGAAGGTTTTGGAGATCAGACTGTCTCTTAATCTCTGCCATCCACCTTGACTTGCTGGTGAGCTTTTTGTAACTGAGTAAGAAATTCTAAGAAGAAATTATAAGAAATTCTATAAGAACTTTTCATGTGTGATGTCATTTAATCATTATAACCTGGTCAGGTGGTCTCAGTTAGTGACCTGTTTTACTGAAAAAGAAACTGAGGCACAGAAAGGTCAAGTAAATTCTGTAATGTCACACAGCTGATATCTATGTATATTGGGGTTCATGCTGTCTGGCTCTTGATATTATGAATTTAACCACTATGTTATAGCAACTTTCCTACCCCAGCTCATTCTGTATTAAGTTACTCTATTATGCTTTTGTAATGTTCTTAATATATTATATGATGAAAATACACAGAGACCCACTTTTGTATTTCTTTAACAACAACAAAAAAATTAGACTGAATATAATCTATAAATATGCCACTAAGATTAATTACTGTTTAAAAAATATCACAGTAATGACAGGTCACAATTATACTGTAAGTGGCCTAGTAAACCTCTCAGTATTCCTGTTAACCTCTGTGCTTCATGCATTTCTCATATTAATATACTGAGAAATAACACAAAGAAACATATGTACTTTTCAAGGCAGATGCCAAAGGTTTAATGGATCAAATTATTTCTGTGCTGGATTTTTATTCACTAGCTCCAAACATTTGGTCTTTTACTTTAGCCCAATGTTAAAATGGAATTATAAATTTCTGTCTGAAATAGTGTAAAATAAAGCATAATAGAAAAGAATTGGGCTAACAGTAATAGTTTGAGTAGCGGAAGTATCTTTTTGCCTTGGCCCTTCTAGCTCCCTAAATCCTTGTTTTAATAGCAAGTTTATACTTGATGGGGGTATGGTAACTTTTTGGTAGAAATAATGTGTGTGTGTGTGTGTGTGTGTGTGTGTGTGTGTATTTGCATGTTTGTTCCTTATCCATTATTCTAAATTATTCCCAAAAGACTTTTCTTTAGTCTCACCATTTTTGTATAGGTTTATAATATAGCAGGGATCACCAAAGTGTTTAGTGTGATAGTAGTCACCCAAGGAGCTTGTTAAATATGCCACTTCCTGGGCCGAGAGAGCATCTAATTCAGTAGATCTGAAGTGAAGCCAGGAATACATACTTTTCTCAACAAGAATCTCAGAGTATTCTGACACCTGTGATCTTCAGTCCCCATTTGGCACAGGGTTGGTGGGGGCATTTTAATGTGGGGAATGTCACCATTACGAGGTATAAAACTTCCCATAAAAATTTGAGATGTTTGTTTTAAGGAGAATGAAGTGAACCAGTATATCGTTGATGGTCCAGTTTAGTCATTGATCTTTCTAATAATAATTTAGATTTTTAAATGAGTAGACCCTCAGAAGGATTCTCCAAAATGCTCACTAACATTTATGAACAAATAAAGAGTGACAATATTCAAAGGAACAGCAAAATGTTGACTTAACTCTTAGCCAAATGTCACATTTGTCAAGCAATTTTTACTAACTTTCTATTTGGTGAGCTTTAGGTATAGGTATTAAATTTGGGGTGATGGGATATATCTTTAGAGGCCATTCTTTGCTACTCCTATAGTATTCCTGACCAGGTATTTCTGAGTATGTGCATATGATTGGATGTATCAAAAGAGCTGTTTTTATGAGAATATTTTGGATGATTTTTTTGTTTTTCTGAACCAGGAATAGATTAAAACAGAGCCAAGAAGCACTTTCAGCACTTTTATACCTACTTTAAGGCAAGCAGCATTGCTGTTGTTCCAGTGCCCTAAGATAGATTCTAGAATGAATGAAAACTTCATCTCTCTCTCTCTCTGTGAGGGGTGGCCAGGAGTAGCTGGAGGCAATGCCTAATGTGTAAGAGCTCTAATCCTCATAAGCTAAGATCTTCAAGTAGAATTAGAGACTGGAAGAGTCCTAGTATCTGTTCACTGGGAATTATGTAGTTTTACATATATTCCATCTGTAAAGAGTGTTAGAGATCAAGGCAAGGAGAAAAAAATAAAACTTTCCCACTTTAGTCTCACAGACTCCCATGATCTGCTAGATTCTGCCAATTTGCCTTTGAAATGTGAACATCAATGCTGCACATACCTTTAGTCCTGAAGAGGGGATTTGCCTAACCATGCAGACAGAAAAAACAGGGGCAATTCATGCTGGACTGAGATGAGAAGATGCAGAATGGATAGGGAAATTGTTGAGAAAAGGAAAAATAGTAAAAAAGCCAAAATACAATAGCACAAATAAAATCCACATTGCTTTTATGCCAGAGAAAAATTGAAACCATGTAAACTCAAATCAGTGTTGTGAAGGGTGGCCTTAGGAATCTCTCCAAAATGTAGACAAATAGAACAGAGAAGTCAATATCATGAAAGAGAAGGTGATGGACATACAGACAACCAAAAACGGAATTCTTGATGAAAGTAGCAGAATGGGGGTGGGGCAGCAGGTAATTAAAGAAAAAATACCAGTCACTATTCTAAGCTTACTTTCTAAATTTTAGTTTCTTTAATAGGCACTTTCCATATGTTAATTCATAATGAAAGGCATATATTTTTAGACTTTTAAAACACTTTCCTAAATTAAAAAATAATTAGAAAGAATTCACTGATTACCAGAAAAATCTGTAAAGAGACTTACCTAGCACGTTCTACATAATATTTTGAATTACAAGAATAGATGTATAAAATTAGTCTAGCCACAGATATGGTCTCAAGAACACTAAATAACAGAAGAAAATGGAGTGGCATATATTTTTAGAAGAAAGGGTAATCAAACATCCAAGTTGATATTAATGTGTGAAAATTCTCAGATATACAAGGGCTCAGAAAGTATATCATTCTTTAAAAATATTATTGAAGATATATGTACTAAATAACTGAGTAATAAATTACAACAGTGGTTTTCAAATTATAGTTTCTGGACCAGCAGTAAGCATCACCTGGGAACTTATTAGAAGCACAGATTTTTCAGGGAGAACCTTAAGACTTACTAAATCAGAAATTTTGAAGTGTAGGGCCCAGCAGTCTGTTTTAACAAGCCCCCCAGGTGATTCTGATGCACACTAAAGTATGAGAACCATTGAATTAAATTATGAATCCAAGAGTTAGGAGGACATTGCATAAATGTTAAGCTTTTAAAATGTTAACCATATATGTAGGCCTAAATATTTATTAGAAATTGTTTCAAAATTAAATGCCTGTGTCAAAACTTAATCCTGAAAAAGAAGCCACAAATATTAACAAAATTTTAAAAGGAAAAACTTAGATCTAAATTCCAGATTATTTTAACAAAGAATAATTTGTGAGAAATAACAAAAGTAGGTGGGTGGAAATTCAGGTGTGCAAATTTCTTATCCTAAATCGGAGATTTTTTTTGCTTCACTCTTGATGTAGATAATTTTAAAAACTTGAAACAGCCTTTTGAAAAACTTAAGGATAATTATTATTTGAAGTAGTGAAATTTAAAAAGGACATATACTATAAAATACCTAGGAATAAATCTAACTAAGAGGTAAAAGACCTGTACTCAGAAAACTGTAAGACACTGATGAAAGACATTGAAGACAACACAAAAAATGGAAGGATATACCGTGCTCATCGGTTGGAAGAATTAATATTGTTAAGATGACCATGCTACCCAAGGTAATATACAGATTCAATGCAATCTATATCAAAATACCAAGTGCATTTTTCAAAGAACTAGAATAAATAATTTGGTGGAAACACAAAAGATTCCAAACAGCCAAATCAATCTTGGGAAGGAAGAACAAAGCTGAAGGTATCATGCTGCCTGGTTTCAAACTCAAAGCTATAGTCATCAGAACAATATGGTACTGGGGCAGAAACAGACACATAGACTAATGGAACATAACAGACAGCCCAGAAATGAACCCACACTTAGATGGTCAATTAATCTACAACAAAGGAGGCAAAAATATACAATGTGGAAAAGATACTCCCCTCAATAAATGGTGTTGGGAAAACCGGACAGCCACATGCAAAAGAAGCAAACTGGACTACTTTCTCATACAAAAATAAACTCAAAATGGATTAAAAACTTAAATGTAAGGCCTGAAACCATAAAACTCCTAGAAGACAACACAGGCAGTACTCTTGACATTGGTCTTAGAAATATTTTTTTGGATATGTCTCCTCAGGCAAGGGCAAAAAAAGCAAAAACAAACAGATGGGACATCAAACTAAAAAATTTTTGCACGGCAGAGGAAACTATCAACCAAACAAAAAGGCCACCTAATGAATGGGAAGAGATATTTGCAAATGATATATCTGATGAATTTCATATGCAAATATATACAAAGAACTCATACAACTCAACATCAAGAAAACAAACAACCTGATTTATAAATGAGCAGAGGAGCTGAATAGACATTTCTCCATAGAAGACATACAGTTGACCAATAGATACATGAAAAGATGCTCAACATCACTAATCATCAGGGCAATGCAAATCAAAACCATAGTAAGATATCACCTCACACCTGTCAGAATGGCTATTATAAAAAAGACAACAAATTGAAAATATTGGCAAGGATGTGATGAAAAGAGAACCCTCATGTACTTTTGGTGGGAGTGTAAACTGGTGTAGCCATTATGGAAAACAGTATGGAGATTCCTAAAAAATTAAAAATAGAACTACCATATGATTCAGCAATTCTTCTTCTGGGTGTTTATCTGAAAAAAACAGAAACACTAACTCAAAAAGATATATGCATCACAATGTTCATAGCAGCATAATTTACAATAGCCAAGATTGGAAGCAACCTAATTGCTCATCAATAGATGAATGGATAAAGAAGATGTGGTATATATATATGGAGTATTACTCAGCCATAAAAAATGAAATTATGCCATTTTCCACAGCATGGTTGGACCTAGAGGGTATTATGCTAAGTGAAATAAAGTCAGACAGAGAAAGACAAATAACGTTTTCACTTATATGTAGAATCTAAAAAAAAAACAAAACAAATGAACAAACATAATAAAACAGAAACAGATTCATAGATACAGAGAACAAACAGATGGTTACCAGAGGGGAGGGGATGGGGGAAGAGAGAAATAGGTGAAGGAGATTAACAAGTACAAACTTTCATTTATAAAATGAGTCATGAGTATGAAATGTACAGTCATGAGTATGAAAGATATTACAATAATGTAATATCTTTGTGTGATGACAGATGGCAACTAGACTTATCATGGTGATCATTTTCTAATGTATAGGAATATCAAATCACTTTTTTTTGTGTATCAGGAGTGAACATAATGTTGTAAATTAATTATACTTCAAAAACAAAGAAGCAAACTCACTGAGAAAGAGATCAGATTTTACCAGAGGTGGGGAGTGAGGAGATGGGGAATTAGATGAAGGTGGTCAAAAGGTACAAACTCCCAGTTATAAGATAAATAACTACTAGGAATGTAATATACAATGTGATTAATAAAATTATACTGCTGTATGTTATATATGAAGGCTGTTAAGTGAGTAAATCTTGAGTTCTCATTACAAAGAAAAAGATTTTTTTTCTTTTTTTTTGTACCTATATGATATGATGGATGTTCACTAAACTTACTGTAGTAATCATTTCATGATGTATGTAAGTCAAATCATTATGCTGTACACAAACTTACACAGTGCTGCATGTCAATTATATCTCAATAAAACTGGAAGGAAAGAGGACACATATACTTATTTATAATTCTTTTAATGTTTATTATCTTTAATGCTTTAGAATCTATAATTATTAGCCTCTTTCATTCCTATTGTTAGTAATTTGAGCATTACCTTTTATTTCCTTGATAAGCCTACTTGGAAGTTATTAATGTTGTTGATCTTTTCAGAGAACCACCTTTTGGCTTTATTGATTTGTTCTAGCTTTTGTTCATTTTCTCTTTTCATTTCTTACTTCTATTATTTCCTTTCCTTTTGCTTGTTTTGGATTTAATTTGTTCCTCTTTTTCTAGATTCTTAGAATATAAAATGGATGTACAGATAATTGGCTTTATACTTTTTTTCTCTTTTAATATAAATATATAAAACTATAAATTTCCCTCTAAGTGTTGCTTTAGACACAGCCCACAAATGATTTACTTACTTATTGTGTTTATGGTCTGCTACTACTCAGTAAAATGTAAAATTCCCAAGAGCAGAGATATTTTACTGTATTACTTACTGATATATATTCTGTTGCTGGAACAGTGGCTGGCACATAGTAGGTGCTCAATAAACACTGTTGAATGAATGAATATTAAAAATTGGGACCTGACATAAAGAATGGTGGTCTTGCAATATAATTAGAAAGTAATATTTTTGAAAGTCATGTTAAGCAGCATAGTGCTCAAAAGCACAGATTTTTTAATTAATGTATTTTGACACCTTGGGAAACATTTATCTCCTGCGTTTTCTCATCTATATAATAGGAATAAGAATAAGGCTTACTTCAGAGGGTTTTTGTGATGGTTAAACTAAATGATATGTATAAAATAAATGGTTACATTTATAAGGTGCTTCCTCTTTGCCAATACTACAAAAATAGTACCAGAATATTTCTGTAATGGAAGTAATTATGAAACTCAGCACACTAGAAAGTTGATTTTTTAAAAAGCACTAAATAAAAATTTGGGATCAGTTTCAGTTATGAATCTAAATGTACATTAATTACTAAGAAGTTAAATTCAATACTATATTAAAATATCCATCTTGACCAAAGAATAATACTCCAGGAATGCAAGGGTGGCTTAATGTTATGAGTGTTATTTATATAATATCATCAGATTGTTACTTAATGTTGTTCTGGAAGTTATGTGTAACATATGTTACATGAAAAAAAGGGATATGAATTTTTAGAAAATATAGTTACTTACCTGGAGATGCTCTGCTCATATACCTAGGAAATGCAAAATGAAATATTAAATCTTAGAAGTAATGAGTATAGGACCGTGTAAAGACAGTGGTAGCATTAAGATATTATATAGCAGCTACCTTTTATTAAAGGGCCCCTTAGTGCCAAGAACTGAGCTAAGCAGCCTTTACAAAGAATTATTTCATAAATGAGGAAACTTGTGCCAGAGACTCAGGTTCATTTTTATTTGAGGCCAAGTCTGACTGGTTACCAAGCCTATGCTCTTGGGGCAGTAGGGCCTGCACCATACAGCAGACATACAAACATGAGTTGCTCTCTTATGCACTAACATTCACACTAGAAAAAAAAAAAAAAAAAACCATAAAATATTCATCCTTAACAAAGAATATACGGGGGCTAAATGTGAGAAACAACATAACTGCAGAGCATGGAGAAGCAGACTTGAATAAATGACAAAACATAGTACACCCTCGCAGTAAAATAGGGGTCCCCAACCCTGGTACTGGTCCGTGGCCTGTGAGGAACCAGGCCGCACAGCAGGAGGTGAACGGCAGGTGAGCAAGTGAAACTTCATCTGTATTTACAGCCGCTCCCCATCACTTGCATTACCCGCTGAGCTCCCCCTCCTGTTAGATCAGTGGCGGCATTAGATTCTCAAAGATATGCAAACCCTACTGTGAACTGTACATATGAGGGATCTAGGTTGCGTGCTACTTATGAGAATCTAATGCCTGATGACCTGAGGTGGAGCTGAGGCAATGATGCTAGCGCTGGGTAGTGGCTGCAAATATTATCATTAGCAGAGAGGTTTGACTGCACAGAAACCATAATAAATCAATTGCTTGCAGACTCATCAAAACCCTATCAGCGAGTGGCAAGTGACAATTAAGCTGCATCTGGTGGCAAACTTTATAGTGAGTCGATGTATTTCAATTGTACAGCTGCACCTGGTGGCAGGCTTTAAGTCAGAATCCTACACTTATTTTAGTCCACACATGGCCCGCCCATTGTTTTATTTACCACTTCCATCCGCGCCTCTTTCCTGCACTTTGCACTTGTCTCAGTCACAGTTTTGGTAAGCCCACAGGCTAACCCCAGCCAAAATGAGTAAAAAACTAACGTCGCTGGAGAGCTTCTTTGAAAAGGGGGAAAGACCCAATGATGAGACAACAGAAGACTCTAAGACTGCCACAAAAAGAAAGCTGCGTTTAAAAGAAAATACCAAGAGTCCTACTTAAATTATGGGTTCATTGAAAAGGTGATTCACATTCTCCAAGCTCGCTTTTGCATAATATGTGGCGACCAGCTATCCAATGAAGCCATGAAACATTCAAAACTGCTTCGCTACATGGAGACCAAGCACCCTGCATTAAAACACATGCCTTTGGAGTTTTTCAAAGGGAAAAAATGTGGACACAAAGAACAGAAGCAATTATTGAAGGCCACCACTTTGTCAAATGTGTCTGCGCTGAGAGCATCATTATTAGTGGCTAACCGCATTGCTAAAGCTAAGAAGCCCTTTACTGTTGGTGAAGAGTGGATCCTGCCTGCTGCTAAGGACGTTTGTCATGAACTTTCAGGAGAGGCTGGAGTTCAAAAGGTGACATGTGTTCCTCTTTCGGCTAGCACCATAACTAGATGAACTGATGAAATAGCAGAGGATATTGAGGCACAACTGTTAGAGAGGAAGTCTACCGATGTTGACAGCAAGGCAACAATGCTTGTTTTTGTGCAATATACTTTTCAGGAGACTGTGCATTGAGGATATGTTATGTGCACTTTTGTTGCCAACCAACACCACAGCTGCAGAAATATTCAGGTCTTTGAATGATTACATATCAGGAAAACTGAACTGGTCATTTTGTGTCAGTATATGCACGGACAGAGCGACTGCCACGACTGAACGGCTTTCTGGTTTCACTACTCGGGTCAAAGAGGTCGCTTCTGAATGTGAGTCTACGCGCTGTGTCATCCATAGAGAAATGCTGGCTAGCCGAAAAATATCACCTGAACTTAACAACGTTTTGCAGGAGGTAATTAAAATTATCAACCACATTAAAGTACATGCCCTTAACTCATGTCTGTTCGTGCAGCTCTGTGAGGAGATGGACGCAGAGCACACACATCTTCTCTCATACACAGAAGTGAGATGGCTTTCTAAAAGCAGATCACTGGCCAGAATTTTTGAGCTACGAGAGCCGCTCCAGAGATTTCTTTTAGAAAAACACTCACCACTGGCAGCACATTTCAGTGACACACAATGGGTCACAAAACTTGCTTACTTGTGTGACATATTCAACCTGCTCAACAAACTCAATCTGTCACTTCAAAGAAGAATGACAACTGTGTTCAACTCGGGGGATAAAGTGGCTGCATTCAAAGTCAAACTGGAATTATGGGGGCGACGAGTGAACACTGAGGTTTTTGACATGCTTCAAAAGTGTTTGCTGGCATAACAATCAATGAAAAACCAAGGAACAGAACAGAAAGCCCTGAAACTCTGTATTCCAAAGAACATAACATATTATAAAAGAAGACTCTTAAGTCAATTGGGAAAAGATCTTTTATTAAACTTATAATGAATGGGTAAATTAGCTCCTTGGGAAAAATAATCTAAGTGTATCCTTTCTTCATACTATACATCAAAACAAGTTTTATATTAAAACCTAAAAGAAGAACTGTACTAGATTAAACTATTGAAAAAAGAAAAATGATAGGTGTATAGTTACCGTATTTGAAATGGAAAAGAAAAGCTTTCTAAAGGTGAAAGAAATGAAAAAATATCACAGTGAAGACATTGAATGTGTTTGCATGTAATTTTAAACATCTATATATTTTTAAAAAACATGAACAAAACTAAAATATGAATGTAAAAAGTGTTCGTAAGATAATAACTCAGTTGCTTCAGAACCAAGGTGCATGCCTTCTCATTAAGTGAATACCATATAATATAATAGTTCTATCCTCAACAACAGGCTTAACAGCCAACATGCTATCACCAGTGAGTTGGCTTTCTAATGACATCCCTCAGTTTACAGCATAATATCCAGGTGTAAGTCAAAAAAGCAGCTCTTTTCTGGTCTGTCGTAAACTAGAGGTGGAGTTTTAAAGTTCTTTGAGCAAAAAAGGAAAATAAATAATAACACAAGGAAAAAAAACCTTTTAAAACTCAGTTTACAGAGACATGCAGAGTAAAGCAGCAGTGAGGTATTTTTAAGTATCAAATTGGTAAAATATTTTAAAGAGAATATTTAATTCAAAAAATGGTGGTGAAGTAGAGATTTTGACACTCGATTGGTAGAATTGTAACTTGATATACATTTTCAAAACAAAACCTATGCCTGTATGCCTATTTGATATCATTTAGGAATGTCCCTTAACTTAGTACTTGTGTTGGATTCTCTATTTCTGTTTCCTCCATGTTCCTCGTTCTTAGTGTAATTACTTAGCATATTTTTCTGGAACTTAGCTTGAGAACTTCCTGAGATAGTCTAAGCATACTCATAAATTTTCAGCTCATGCATATTTTAAAATATCTTTGTTCTATTTTCATAGTTAATAATTTGATTGAGCATAAATTCCCACATTAAAGTCATTTTTAACTAAACATTTTAAGCCATTATTCCAATTTATTCTATCAGTTATTGAGAAATCTGATTGCAATTAATATCTGCTCTTTTAAGATTATATATATTATATATTATATTATATCTACATATATATATATATATATCCCCCCTTTCAGATCTCTTTACCCCTTGTGATCTGATTTTTGCAGTGAGGATTTTCCTTTCAATTTATTGTTGAGCTCTCAGGTCTTTTCTATCTGAAAATTTATACCTTTAGATCTAAGAAATTTTCTGATATTATTTTGTTATAATTTGTCTTCATTTTTCTCCAGTCTTTCTAAATCATTCTTGCTAGTTTTCAAAAATCTTTTTTTTCCTACTTGAATCTTACTGTTCTCTCTTTTGGGAGATTTATTATTCTATCTTTTGGGATATAATTTTATATCATTTTAAATCCCCTAACCTATTATTTTATTGGTAGTTGTATTTTACTTTTCTTAAAATTCTTTCTTGTTTTCCAATAGTTTCTTTTTTATTGCATGCTCATGTTTTGAATGCAATGCCTTATCTTACTCTTTCTAAGGATATTAACTGTTTGTTTTTTTTTCTTTCAGTTTTCCTTCAATTCTTATATGCTTACTATTTCCTCCTCATTATTCATTCTTTTATTTATTTTGATGATTTGTTTTGGTTTCTCTAGTTCATGTAAGAGACTTTCTGAAATGCCTGCAGATCCAGGGCTCTTTTTCTTGATTCAGTTTTGAGTGTGAGACACTGAAAAGCTGACTGGAAGCTTTGAGTTTGTGAGTGAAGTTGAGCAGTTATAGAGTTTAAATGTAGAATGATTGAACTGTAAGCTGTCCTTTTTATTGGGGCTCATAAATATGGGGTCTTTTCTCTAGGAACAAATAGTTTCTTAGGAAAAGAATCCTCAAGTCTACTATCATGGAAGCACATGTCCTCTGATGTAAAAGGAAAGGAGGGTGAATGGTAGTCTCAGTGTTCAATATGCAGACTTTCATTTCATTTCCCTACTTTTCATTATCATCTCAATCACAGCCTTCCACTAGTTTTGATATCTGGTGTATCTCTAGTATACTTTCTCAATAGAAATAAATCTCTGGTCTTTAGCGGACTACTAGAAATCTGACTGCAAAGAGTGGGAGAGGGGACCTGGGATCCTGCTGATTCTACATTCACATGATGTCCCCATTTTTAGTCCCTTGTGGGCCCTTCATTCCACTGCATTGCTGCGTTCCACAGTCCTGAGCCTTTCTGGGAGTTCCACACCATGCATGTTCGTAGGTTTCTACTACATCAGTTACCACTTCTCAATTCACTTTCCAAGTTCCAAAATTTTTCATCTATAGAAGATACCTTCCTTACTCTCTTTGCCTCCATGCATCTATGCTTTTTGTCTTTTAATATTTACTTTCTGTCATTAAGGTGGGGTTTTCAGGAAGGAGTGTATAGGTGTGGTGAATCTGCAATGTTTCATCAAAATACATTACATTTTTAGATAATTAAAAAACAATTCTTTGAAAAATTTCAATGTAAGAACCATGATACCTAGAGATTCAGTGTGTCACATTATATTTTATTTTATTTTATTTTATTTTATTTTTTACACCTTTATTGGAGTATAATTACTTTACAATGGTGTGTTAGTTTCTGCTTTATAACAAAGTAAATCAATTATACATATACATATGTTCCCATATCTCCTCCCTCTTGTGTCTCCCTCCCTCCCTCCCACCCTCCCTATCCCACCCATCCAGGTGGTCACAAAGCACCGAGCTGATCTCCCTGTGCTATGTGGCTGCTTCCCACTAGCTATCTGTTTTACGTTTTGTAGTGTATATATGTCCATGCCACTCTCTCACTTTGTCACAGCTTACCCTTCCCCCTCCCCATATCCTCAAGTCCATTCTCTAGTAGGCCTGTGTCTTTATTCCCGTCTTACCCCTAGGTTCTTCATGACATTTTTTTTTCTTCGATTCCATATATATGTGTTAGCATATGGTATTTCTCTTTCTGACTTATTCACTCTGTATGAAAGACTATAGGTCCATCCACCTCACTAATAACTCAATTTCGTTTCTTTTTATTTATTTATTTTTTTGCGGTACGCGGGCCTCACCGCTGCGGCCTCTCCCGCTGCGGAGCATAGGCTCCGGACGTGCAGGCCCAGCGGCCACGGCCCACGGGCCCAGCCACTCCGCGGCACGTGGGATCCTCCCAGACCGGGGCACAAACCCGCGTCCCGGGCATCAGCAGGCGGACTCTCAACCACTGCGCCACCAGGGAAGCCCAATTACGTTTCTTTTTATGGCTGAGTAATAGTTCATTTTATATATGTGCCATGTCTTCTTTATCCATTCATCCGATGATGGACACTTAGGTTGTTTCCATCTCCTGGCTATTGTAAATAGAGCTGCAATGAACATTTTGGTACATGACTCTTTTTGAATTATAGTTTTCTCAGGGTATATGCCCAGTAGTGGGATTGCTGGGTCATATGGTAGTTCTATTTGTAGTTTTTTAAGGAACCTCCATACTGTTCTCCATAGTGGTTGTACCAATTCACATTCCCACCAGCAGTGCAAGAGTGTTCCCTTTTCTCCACACCCTCTCCAGCATTTATTGTTTCTAGATTTTTTGATGATGGCCATTCTGACTGGTGTAAGAGATGATATCTCATTGTAGTTTTGAATTGCATTTCTCTAATGATTAATGACGTTGAGCATTCTTTCATGTGTTTGTTGGCAATCTGTATGTCTTCTTTGGAGAAATGTCTATTTAGGTCTTCTGCCCATTTTTGGATTGGGTTGTTTGTTTTTTTGTTATTGAGCTGCATGAGCTGCTTGTAAATTTTGGAGATTAATCCTTTGTCAGTTACTTCCTTTGCAAATATTTTCTCCCATTCTGAGGGTTGTCTTTTGGTCTTGTTTATGGTTTCCTTTGCTGTGCAAAAGCTTTGAAGTTTCATTAGGTCCCATTTGTTTATTTTTGTTTTTATTTCCATTTCTCTAGGAGGTGGGTCAGAAAGGATCTTCCTGTGATTTATGTCATAGAGTGTTCTGCCTATGTTTTCCTCTAAGAGTTTGATAGTTTCTGGCCTCACATTATATTTTAAAAGTAAATTCTTGCCATTCATAAGCTCACATTCAGTGTCTCCAAAGAGCTATGGAAAAATTTCTGTGAAATACCATTGTCTTATTAACAGTGTAACGTGTATGTATGTGTATGTGTGTTGTTTTGTCTGTGCGTGTGTACACATACACGCATAATTAAAACTGATATGGAACTAGTAAATTTCCTTGTGCGAGGAAAATATTCTCCGCACAGAATTCAGGATTTTAGATTTCTCTAGCTTTTTGCGTCATTGCCAAATGACAGGAAACTATTTTTTTTTCTTAAATGATGCTTTCTTTCCAATTATGCACATGAAATTAGCCGGATTTGGTTGTCATTTTCCTCTACACAGTTTTAGAGGAGAGCAACGGCAGGAAGTCGGCTTGGGGGTTAGTGATATCCAGGTAATTCAGCATAATTGGAGTTCTGATCTGTGACTTTCTAAATCTAGACATTGAGTTAAGAACATTGAGGAACATTTAACTAGTGCAGCTTAATCATGTGTTGTTATATTATCAACAACAATTGTGTATCTCTTTCCCTATCCACTCACCTTCTGGAGTTTTTGGTTGTCCTGCCCTGAATTGTAATGTGGTAAAGGCGCAGTCAAGTAGTAAATGTTAACTTTTAAAAATTGGAACCTCAAAGGACACTGCTCTGTTATAGACTGGCACACTACTTTTGGCTTTGAAGTCCCTGAGTAGGCAGACTTTCATTGACATTAGACGTTGTTCAAGTCAGAGGGGAATACATCTCTGAAGATGAAAAATATTAAGCCACAATCAAAGAGAAATTAATTTTTTTTTGATCTTTGCATTTCCTGGAACAGGCTGAGTCATGAGATGAATGACAGTAAACACTTACATGGCACATTAGTCAGAGTTAGTTACATAAATTGAACTGAGCAATAGCAAACTAAATACATAGATCAACACCACCAAAAGAAAACATGTTGAAGAAAGTGCCTTACAGAGGAAACCTAGAAGGTAAGCTATAGGCCAGGAATGTTCAGTTAAATTATGAAGAAAAGATTGGTGGATTAAGAGACAATTGAGCATGATCTTGATCAGATGGCATCCAAATGCTAAACTGGTCCATTACTTGAAATCAGTTATTCAAATACATTTATAATGCCTGTTTTTTTAAACATTTATTAATTGAATATTTATTCAATAAGTATTCAGTCTTGCTATTTTCAGTTGCTCAGGAATATAGGACTGCACAAGGTAGATAAGCTTTTTTGCTATCATGAAGGTTAACATTCTAATAGAGGAGAGAGGGAATAAATAAATAGGTAAGGAGATACCTAAATGCAATATAGTGATAAGTTCCGTAAAGAAAAGATCAGAGAAGGCGCAAGGGAAGTCTATAATCACAATTTTAGAAAGTATGGTGGTCAGAAAAGACTTGAATTAAATGTGGGCCCAAGCCATGTTTTCACCTGCAGAGGCAAGCACAGCACACAGGCCCTGAGATGGCGGAATGCTTGGGAACAGCAGTGAGGATATGTGATGTGAAGTAGCGTGAACAAGGAGAGTGTTTGACAATACGATGAGAGGGGGAACCAGAGATCATGTAGGCCCTCTATGGATTTTGGATTTTATTCTAATTTTTAGGATAGGTATATGACCTGATTTCCATTTTTAAATCAAATGTCACAGTAGCTATTCTGTGGCAGACAGAATGGAGGCAGGGAGATCATTTTGACGGCTAATGCAGGAATCCAGGCCAAAGATGATGGTGATTTAGACTAGTGAGGTAGTAATGGAAGCAATGGAGGGTGGGAATGTTGCATTCAGGGTATATTTTATAAGTAAGTCAGGCTGAGGGATTGGGTTTTGGAAATGAGAGGAAGAGAAATTATAGACGATTCCAAGTAGTCTGGGTCAAGGATCTGAATGAATAATGGTGCCACTTAAAGTGATGGAGAACCCTGGAGAAGAACAGCTTTATGGCAGGGGAGTGGGGAAGAAGATCAGTAGTTCATTTTGGATGTGTTGGATTTACAATGTCTATTAAAAATGCAAGTGAAAACGTATAGCCACTGATTGGATATTTGATTATGAAGCTCAGGGTAAAGGAAGAGCTTAAGACATAAATAGAGCATTCGGACTGTAAACAGTGTATGGTATTTAAAAATCATGGGACCTGATGAGATACACTAGAAATGCATACAGACAAAGACTGTTTCCACGTTCTGTGATCAGGAAGAGTAGGAGGATCCAGCAAAGGAGGCTGAGAGGAGGAAGGTTAGAAGGCATAATATGGCAAGCTATGCAATAGCTGTGCACATGTGTGTGAATCAAGAAGAGGGGAAGGGGCTTCCCTGGTGGCGCAGTGGTTGAGAGTCCGCCTGCCGATGCAGGGGACGTGGGTTCGTGCCCTGTTCTGGGAGGATCCCACATGCCGCGGAGCGGCTGGGCCCGTGAGCCATGGCCGCTGAGCCTGCGGTCCGGAGCCTGTGCTCTGCAACGGGAGGGGCCACAGCAGTGAGAGGCCCGCGTACCGCAAAAAAAAAAAAAAAAGAAGAAGAGGGGAAGTAACACATCAGGGAGAGGGACAAAGCAAAGATTTCCTGGAAGAAGTAAAGATTGAGATTAATCTTCAAGGTTTTAGGCTTATAAATAATTGGCAAACTGTCCACCCCTCCTAGAGTCTAATTCTTGTCCCTTTTAAAGGTGTGTACATTCTCATAGGAAATACATGATATATACTCAGATAACTCAAGTAACATTTCAGAATTTCTAGAGCACTTTCACATACTCACGATAACCCTATGTGGTAAATGCTTATAAGTACTGTTACCCAGAATTAATAAGGTAACACATTTGTCCAAAGGCACAATTGAGAGTAGACCTCTTGCCTTCTGAATCCTACTTCCCTATTCTTTTCAGTCCACCACCTATTGCAAGAGAAAATGTGGTGAATGCGAAAAGATCAACTCAAAGAGAGTTCTGTAGGAGCTCCATGGAGAGAGAGCTCACTTCTCTCTGGAAGGATCAGAGAAGGTTTGTGGGAGAGCTATCATTTTTAACCAGGATTTATAAAATGGATAGAATTCCAGCATAAAAGTCGCCTTACAGTGGCATCCCAGGGCCCTGCATGATTTTGTCCCAGTCAAGTCAACCTCATCTGTTGTCATTCCTGACAGCTACCCTGGGCCATGATCAGCCATGCTGAGCTACCCACACATCTACCTCATGCCAAGCTCTCTCTTGCTGATGCATCTACAGACATACCGCTCCCTTAGACATAGAGGCATTCCTACCGTAAGAGCCACTCTTTCATGTATTCTTCAAGACAAAGTCCACTCTTTTCCTTATACGCCCCCAAACACTTTAGAAGCCCCTCCCCCTGAGTCCATGCATACCGTGCATCTCTCTATCATGGTTCTATGGTATTCTACTTCTAATTTTTTGCCTGTCTTCCTTAGACTGTGAACTTCAGGAGAGAAGGACTTGCCTAGCATGTAATTGATGCTAGTCCCACATACTGGATACAGTGGTCACTAACACTGATCACTCCTTGTCCCCATGGGGCTTCTAGCATAGCAATACTTAGTAAATGCTCATTGGACATTTAGTTATTATTATGATGATCATTGTTAATGAGTATATGTACTTTGTTCATATAGTTACTTGCACTTAGATGTATGTATCTGAGCTAATGTTTATTTTACTTATTTTAAAGTAAAGTTTATTTTACTTCATTTTATTCTTTAAAGTATAAGCTTCTAAAATAAAGATTGCCTTAACTTTATGGTGTATAAAGTCTCCTGTGAGCAAAATGGGCATTCAATAATAATTCACAGGCTATGATGACAATAATTTAGTCTGTGCTTCCTTCAAAATAGACATTTTCTCTACCTTTACTCCTAAAATTCAACAGGAAAATTGAAAAGATTGCTTGTGAAGTTGTTGTTATATGTATGTTTCATTAGACATCGTCTTATCCTTAGAATCTTATTATTAAATAATTTTGTTCCTGAGCTATACGGACTCCAAGAAACTGGGGGGCTGCAGGATTTCAAATAATGCAAATGACATATATCAGACAAGTAAGACACCTGCATTTTTATTTATTTATTTATTTATTGCGGTACGTAGGCCTCTCACTGTTGTAGCCTCTCCCGTTGCGGAGCACAGGCTCCGGACGTGCAGGCTCAGTGGCCATGGCTCACGGGCATGTGGGATCTTCTCGGAACGGGGCACGAACCCGTGTCCCCTGCATCGGCAGGCAGACTCTCAACCACTGCGCCACCAGGGAAGCCCACACCTGCATTTTAATATATGTGAATTCATACAAGAAAGAGGACGAGACTGAGAGAGCTGGATAAATGTTTCACCAAAAAAAGCAATAAACACAGAAATCCTCCAGGAAAACTGGTATGGTAATTTAATCACACATTAACAATATATATTCCTAGACAAATGCAAAAGACCTTCCCATTTATAAATAGCTTACCACCTTCCTTAGTCCTCTCCAACACTGTTTAAAGCCCTGCCTGGTAAATACTCAAAGTAAAGATTTACACTTTAAAGCTTTAACTGCCATTTTGCAGTCACTATGGAGGTAATTGTACTGTATAAAAAATGATATCTTGTGAGAGGGAATACTTTATAGATGAATATCAGTGTTGCCCCATTAGTATGTTAGTATAGTTTTTAAACTTCCGTGTTGATTTTCTGCATTCCTTTTTTTGCAAAGATTTCAGGGATCGGAAAATATTGAGTTTTACCCTTAGCCCTGTTGGGCCCATGGCAAACCATGTTTTGAAAGGCTTGATTATGTTAGAAAATTACATTTCTTAAATTCACCTCTTTGCTGGAAACTACTAGCTAATTTGCCTTGAAACTGACTTTAATTCTGAAATTGTACATTATGAATTTAAAACATAGTCACCTACGAGTTATTTTTTGAAATAGCTATTTTATATTTAATGAACGGGAATATCAAGTATTTCTGTTTTTTTTAATTTTGTGGTACCACATGTAAAATGCCCTTATTTTGTCAGGTAACTTTAGGGTTAAAGTCTTGCACATTGATTTTAGCTCAAATATAATTTAAAAACTAATTGTCACTCCTTCAAAACTGATGAGAAAAAGTGCACTTTATTTTACTACAACCGAAAATAAAGACCAGTGATAGACCACATGCAATTTATCTGATCTCAGAGACACCTTATAATCAGAAAGTTCAAGGTGTTTGTTGTTAAATATTCTAGAGAAATTATCCCTATAAGTCTAGTCAGAGCGATAGCTTGTAAGTAAAGCATCTTTTCCACAGTCAAAAAATGCTTGAAATGAGTAAAGATCACTATGTCATTAATCTACCTAAAGATTAACCTTTTAAACAGCCAAGATTTGTAACATACTTGTTCTTATTCAAAGTTCAATTGTGTTCAGCACCAAGGAAAGTTTTATGATTGAGTATATGTAATTATAGTGTATGAAGATTTTAAAATAACTCATGGGATTGGACAAAGTTTTCCAGTAGTTAATCATTAATGAAGATCTTAAATCTGTGCTTTAAATACAGACAAAACTACTTATAATGATCTCATTAGTGCCTTATTAAGGTTATCTATTTTAGTATTTGCCAGGAGAATTCAGATGGAAATGAACTCCTTAACATATTTAGAAAGGGTTGTTCATCATTTACTCAGATAAAAGACATACTATAGCTGATTAATTGTTGTGTAAATAAAGATTCAAACTAGAAGCAACAGAATATGCTTCTAGCTAAATGTAGCCCTCTCAAAAAAAAATAAGCTTCTATGCCTGTGCTCTCTGCCATCTTTCAATTTGTTTTTATTAATTTAGTCAGGAAATAATTTTAAAATGTAGTGGAAGTTGGAGAAAAAGTAGAGAAGAAATAAACATGACTGTGAGCTGGGGTTTTTCTAGGACGTGGCGGAGTGTCAAACTCAATTGAGACCTCTCACAGATGTTCAAAACTTGGGTTTTTAAAAGAGAAAAATGTGCTTGTTTGCCTTTGACAAAATCTGTTGCCCTAAATTCAAATTGCAGGAAGCAAATCATCTTTCAAAAAGAGGCTCACAGTTATCTCAGGGTACTGGTTTACTCTTAAAACAAACACTGTAAGGGCCAATGAAGCTACAGTTACTGATATAAAAACACTTCAGAGAGAAGAATACAATGAATGTTAAATCCTAAGAGACCATGCTTGAGATCAATTATTATTATTCGAAGTGTGGAAGTCCTTCGATTTGAACACCGTGATTCAGTCGTTCACCAAGTGGGAGAATGGGGAATACAGACAATTATTCTGGAATGTGGTGAAGTAGAAGGCATTGGTGAGTGGGCAATAAATTGAAAAATGGTCTGTATATTTATGCTTTAGTAATTTGTTCTCTACATTCTTTTAATCGGCATTAATGAAATTGATGCTTTTGCAGGGCTTTCAAAATATAGTATCATCAGAGTGTGGAGAATATGCAGATTTCTTGAAAAATATTGAATTTAAAAAGACAGCCTCTGATTTGTATTACAATTTTACCTGCAATGCACATTGCCTCTTCCAAAATGATAACAGGAGGCTATGATAAGATTACCATATCTGATTGATCTCTAAAGCCTAAGAAACCTACTTACTTAATGTTTTTCTGAGCTGCTCTTTTTCTTCTAACCTCCAAGACTATCGCTGACTGGGAATATTGAAATAAACTCCTACCTGATTTTACTTCCATGATTTCTCTCCCATCTTCTGTCTATTCTTTCTTTACACTACAGACAACTTTATTTAATCTTCAAACTCCTTACACCCACAAACTCATTCCTAAGCAAGTTTCTAGCCTTAGTTTTTTTCTGCCTGTCCACCTCCCTAGACTCAGCTGTGCTCCAGTCACAGGGAACCACTCTCTGGTCTTCAAATGCTCCCTGGTCCCCATGCTTCTTGCTTATCTCTTGCTTTTCCCCTGTCTGGGGAAATCCCAGTTTTTCTTCAGTGTGCAAACAAATCTTCTCTGGGAACTCTCTAGCTAAATTAGATGTTCCCTTCAATGGCTTCCACATACTCTCTGTGTGCTTCTGTCAAAGAAGTCAATCATTTGTGTGGTTATTGTTTGTTTACATCTCTCTCTTAGTAGTCTGAAAGATCTTTTAGCACAGAAATGCTATATTGGTCAATTTTTTAAAAAATCTTCTATTAGCAAAGTCACTGGTATGTAGCAGTAGTAGTGGATACTCAATAACAGCTTAGGGAATCAACACAAGAGACAGATATTAAGCAAAGAACAGAAATCTTCCTGACTAAAATTACTCAAAACACATAAAACAGTTTGTGAGAGACCATATATAACTAATTCCTTTAAAATGTTCAGCATAGGCAGGGCTGTACTCTAGAAGAACTTAACTAGACAAAAGTTTTTGTTTCTCTCACTTTTACTTCCTCTTTTAGCAGACAAATTCCCAGTGTCCATATTGCCTTTTGGTGTTTGAGCCCAACTTTTGTCTCCCAAGCCCCACCTTGAGGGAGTGATTGCCTGTATTCCAAATATTTTCTGGCCCCAAACTCACAGCAGAATTTACCTGTCCTATGTTTTATCCCCTCACAGACATCATTGCTGTCCATGTGAGTGAGCTTTGGCGTAAATGGCTTAGCTAATTAACTTCCACAGATAATGTATGTATGTTTTAATTAGATTCTTCTGGAGATCTGTGATGTAACCCAAAGGAGTAGCTCATATACGAGGAGTGTCAGTACGTGGTTCAGAAATGCAAGGAGGCAGATTTGGGGAGAGAGAAGTATCGAGGTTTAGAGTCTGTAGACATTCTTCTGCAGTAGCATTCTGTCTTTCAACACCACAATAGCATAGATCCTTGGGGAAAGTGAAACTCATTCTCCCACTCTTTATGAATTCAGACTCCTAGTGGAGGATTATCAGGTGCTTAGTGATTCTGCTGCTTCTTGCTAACTTTTCCACCCTCTTTCCTTCCTTTAAGAAATATATATGCCAAGCAATCTGCGGGAATGAAGTGAAGGAAACGTGTACAGCCCCAGGCCTTCAAGGCGATGGGAATAACCTTGAAGTAAGGGAATAACTCTTGAACATTTAGAAGATAATTGCAATTGTGCTAAGTGAATGAAGAAAACTATCAATTACATGAGCATCTCTCTCCAGTGTTTCAATATAACATCCACAGAGTTAGTGTTAAAACACTATTTTTTGTGTAGTTCACACACTACAATTTTTGTGGATTAAGTGTCGGGTAAAGGCAGCTTATGTCCAAGTACAAGGTGCCTAGGACTATAAGGCAATCCTCTATGTTGAATGAGATGATTGAGAAAAAAAAGCTTTCAGCCAATCTGAATAAGTAAATTGTACAGATGTGAAGAAAATTTTCAAATACTTAATAATAATATTTAATATCATAATTTCCTTATACATACATAAAAGTACATTGTGTATAAAATAATATATTAATTTGGAAGTAATCTTTCTCATGTTCATTTCATGAACAATCTTATTCAAACTCTCACACACACCATCAATAACAGTGATTTCTCATCAATGAAGCTACTTTTTAGTTACCCAATACAGTTTTCCTAAAGACATTTTTACTTATATCTAATATATTCACCATAAAACAGTTTTGAAATCATATGTAATTTTGTCAGTGAAAATTTTATATCAAGCTACAAATGCCAATTCACCTAAATTTTGGTCTTTTTTCCCCTTTATCATGTACGGATACATTCATGATCTTTACAACTCTTAAATTTTAAATTGATTTTTATTCTACTATCCAGCCTTTTCAGTTGTGAGGTCATTCCCCACCATGCAAGAATAATGATTAAATAATTTAAAAAATATTTGCCTGCTTATAATTCTATCAGATAAATACTGACATATCCAAAATATCATGTTAAATTGTTTCCTTTTCAAAATAAGTTTATTGGGAGAGTACAGCATAATTGAAAGACTATCAGGGCTTAAATATAGGTCACTCTCTTCTCAGTGGTATAATTTGAGGAGTTACAGTTCATCTTCAGTTTGAGTGCTTGTGTACGGTTGAATACTTTAGCTCAGTTTAAGTGGGTTGAATTATGCCCCCCCGCCCCCAAATTCATGTTCACTATGAAGCCCTAGTTCCCAGTGTGTTTGGAGACAGGACATGTTAAGAAGGAATAAACTTAAATAAAGTCACAAGGGTGGTGCCCTTATAAGAAGAGGAATAGACACCAGAGTGATCTCTCTCCTCCATGTGAGGACATAGCAAGAAGACTGCTGACTGAAAGCCAAGAGGGGAGCCCTCCCCTCCTAAGGAATTGAATCAGGTGGCACCTTGATCTTGAACTTCCCAGACTCCAGAACTCTGAGAAATAAATTTCTACTGTTTAAGCCACTCGGTCTATGGTATTTTGGTATGGCAGCCCAACCTACCTGATTAATACAATGAATAAGTACACATTTACAGCAGGCAAGCATTAATGGTAAAAAGCAAGTTGTCATAGAACAGCATCTGGGGGAAAAGACATAAAATGCTCCTCCTTTTTATGGCTAACTATGGTAGGTACCCTTGGATGGCAGAAATTACACCCATGCATTGGTCCCAGTTGAGGCTGGGAAAGGGAAGAGACTTCAGCAGTGAGTGACAAGGCTACCAGTAATATAACAAATAGTCCTCATACCAAATCATTCCAAATTGTAATAATCTCAAAGCCAATGGATTTGACACCTCCAAATTATTATCAAAACAGACATTATTGTTGAAAATTTTTATCTGGATAATAGAGAAATATATAAAGAAGATAAAAATCAGTAATTCTGTCCTCTATTCACTATTAATATATGTGTGTGCATGCATACATTATATATATGTATGTGTATACACACAAGCAATTTATATTTTATCATCATAGAAAAACACTATACAATTTTATTTGCATTCTTTTTCACTTAAAGTTATATCATCATAAGCACTTTGCCATGTGATTAAAAATTATCATGATTATCATTTGTAATAGTTGCATAATATTCCTAGATTGCCTAGAATATAAGAAAAAATAGCAAACACACTGAAAAGTTATTATTAGCTCAAAGATCTAGCCTTTGGAGCAAGTGGGGAGGCAGCCAGAGCTGTTGACAAGTATATTCTTCTTGAGGGACTAATGGTGACAATTCCCAAAGAAAAGACAACTGCTGAGTCAGATTTCTCCTTGGTGTGATCCTTGTCCAGAGCACAAACATTGAGCTCCCCCAGTAGCTAGTAGGGACCTTGTGCTTAGCTAACAAAGCTGACAGAAAAGCCAAAGAATGTGCCTCCGTATGACACTCAGAGCTCCCATGCTCTTCTCTCACTTAATCCTCTGAAGAATCCTAGTGAACACTTCAAGATAACAGCACCAAGATTCAGAAAGGGGAAGTGGTTGTCCATGTATGCTAAATGATGAGATCAGAATTAAAGGACTCTGATGTGATGTTAAGTACAATATTCTTTCATTGACAATAAAGCTTCTCCTCAGTGGCTTAGCAGAAAGCACACTGCTGAAAAAAAGGAATCTAGCACCTGATCTTTTGGACTGGCTATGGAGTTTCGTGAGGTTGTTTTCTAACTCTGCACTTCTTCAAAGCCAACAGATGTGAAATCAGGTCTTAATCCTACTTATCCTCACCAAAATTAAAGAATGATCTGGAATATAATCCTTTGCAACCTACAACTTCAGGCTGCCTTGAAGGCTCGTCCCAGCTCAGAGAGGGAAAAAAAAAAAAAAATGTGTTCCCAACTCCATCTCTCTTTTTAAATCAGCATTCAATCTAAGATGCTGAGCTCTTCAGGAACTTTCTGCTGTGGGTCAGTTAAATTACTCTGACCTAAATAAAACTCTTGTTTCTCACTAGTCTGCTAAAGGGAGGGGCAGAATTAGATGATACAGCATTCATCTGAAATATTCACATAAAAGATGAAGAAAACTGCAAATCCACCAGAGATCCCTTGACATGGTATAATGAAGTATTGAACTGAATTGCATGGGAAGGCCAAAGATCCAGGACCCTGAATTTCAGGCCACAGCAACGTTATTTAATCAGGTATTGGGTCACAGTCCCAGAGTCTGTCTGGATGCTTCCTGTGCACTCTGTCCATGGTGCGGAGATTTCTTCTCCTCGCAGCTGAGCATTCTGAGCACAACTGCACTATTTTTCATTCCCTGGCTAGTATTCTCCCTGACATCCTAAGCCAAGTGGAAGTTGCTGCCTAGGGACGTTTATTAATACCCTTCTGAACTCGGACAAATCATACAGATTTTATAGCACAGTATTTCTCTGAAATTCTTATTCTATTAAAATTATGAGCTAATTCTTGGGAAACTTAGATTAAATTCTTTATTTCTGGATATCTCCATCTTTTTAGCCTAAAAAATCTGGTAATTGGTAATAACTTTATTGAATACTGCTATTTGTCTAAGTTCATATGACTTAAAAGTAATTTTTACTTGGAGTACAATATATTACTTTTCTCAATAAAAATGTTGTAGAATACATCTGATATGGAATGTTTAATTTATAAAATTCTGAGTGGAGGAGTCAAACTTATACTATAATAAATGAATGGGGTTTTCTTAGAAAACTGATTATCTAAGTGGAGAATACTAAAATGTTCTGACTTATGAATAGATAGGTTACATGTTTGAAATTGAGCTAGTCAGTAGGCGACCTGAAATGATTAAAGAAATATTGTGTTTAAAAGTTGAGTGGAAAGATTAAAATACCAGATTTATCTCAAATCAGTATTTATATTAAAAATACACTACATAATAGAAAATAGACTATGAGGTTGTTTATACATCACAGTAACACAAATTCTGCTATGATTAAATTCCCAGAGATGGGGCTGATAATGACAAATGTTATTCTTAAAAATATTTTTGTGGGATATATTATATTTAGATGTTAAAGAGACTGATTCAGTTCTTTATCCTTTAAACATATTTGTTAGAGAGCCTACCATGTGCTAGGTACTGTTCTAGACTCTGAGCAAACAATGAGCAGGACGGAAGGAGAGGAATAAACAATAAGTAAGGATAATCTCAGATACTCCTAACTGTTATGAATATAGAAGAACTAGGTGATATAATTTTGATAGAGGAAGAAAGGGGCGGAGCTTTAAATTGGGGCTCAGAGTAGGTGCCTCTGAGAAATAACATTTGAGCTGAGACTTGTGTGAATAAAAGGTGCCAATCATGCAATCATGTGGATACTTATAGCACCAGGCAGAGGGAAGAGGGCATGCAAAGGACCTACTACCACGAGTTTAGGAATTTAAGAAACAGTAAATACTAGTGAGGCAGAAGTATGGTGAACCACAGCAAGAGTAGTAGGGTGTAATTTAGTTAGGATTCCCAGCATCCAATAAGGCAGTGTCCAAGGATAAAAGGGATAGTGAATAAAAACTGATTTGCCATTGTCATCTACTGGGGGGAAATTGAAGTGGTTTTCTAAGAAAAGACAACGCACAATATAACTGAAAACCATAATGTTTTATCTTTCCTTAACTAAATCTTTTTTTTTTTTTAACATCTTTATTGGGGTATAATTGCTTTACAATGGTGTGTTAGTTTCTGCTTTATAAGGAAGTGAATCAGTTATACATATACATATGTTCCCTTATCTCTTCCCTCTTGCGTCTCCCTCCCTCCCACCCTCCCTGTCCCACCCCTCCAGGCGGTCACAAAGCACTGAGCTGATCTCCCTGTGCTACGTGGCTGCTTCCCACTAGCTATCTACCTTACGTTTGGTAGTATATATATGTCCATGCTTAACTAAATCTTTGACACATGCTGGAGAGTAACGTTTCTCTAAAACCAAAAACATTTTTAGGTCTGGAAGTCTCATCATTGTTTGTATGCAAGCTTTGCCTCAATCAAGAAATTTCTGATATGTTGTATTAAAGACAGAGCCCAAGGTTGTAATCAACAAAACCAGGTTCAAGTCCTGGTTTAAATAGTGGTAGCTTTCTGATGCTACCTTGTACTCACTTGATCCATCCATCTATAAAATATGGTAATAGTTATGAGGGTCAACTGACATTTAGGAAGCTTAAATTAGGGACAATGATGGGAAGATTTATCACTACATAAAAGTTCAAATAGAATTTAAGAATGTATCTCAGATGTTTGTCTTACCTTAGAAAAACAAATATGATAAATCAAAACTGTTGTTTCAGTGAATCGTCAGAGTTTTCAGTTCAGAAACTTGTAGACTGAGAAGAGAAATTTGCCATTTGTATATTAAAAATCAGTATTGTCAATCACAGCTGTCTATAGCTAACCGAAAATAGCTAAATCATGGTCTGGTTCTGGTCGTTTCAGCCTGATTCTCACTAGTGCAGCATTGATCTGATTTCATCTTTAGTCATTATTTTGGGTAAAAACTAAGATGATATCAAGGCCATTTTCTGCTATGTTATAAGGACTTGACATATATAAACATTTTGATCAGCAAGTGAAGGGGGTAATTTTTCAATTACGTGAGATATACGTTTAACATTCTGTTTTTATTTTTGCCATAATCTTCATCATACTCAATTTCATAAATGCTTTGTCAGGCTCAATAAAAGGGAAATGTAGATTGCTAACCTCTATCTATTAAACCAGAAAAGTCAGATGGGAAAGAGAAATGTATTAGTTTAGGAAAAAAAGGCTAATTTTCATATCATGTTTTATTCTTAATCACCATAGAGGGTGTAGGTTTTCTTCATTATAAGATTCATCCTCACTATATTTTCTTAAATGTAAGGAATAATGGCTACAGAAGTCTAGAAACCTCATAGCATCATTGTAGCAGAAGATTCTAAGTATAGAGTTACTAAATTGCAAGCCATTTGTTTTTAAGTTTGTAGGAATCATTACCCGTCATCTCATCTGTATTACATTTATTTCTCAATACAGATTAACGTTTTTTTCCACACTTTTTCCCATATTGTAATCACGGTGGGGAAATTCTATTTCAAACCTCAGATAAAAGCCTTATAGTGATTTCATGTGACAGAATTTTATCTGGGTTTCGAGAAATCCTAATAACAGCATTTACAATTCTTCTATGCAGTTTCTCCTCTTCTTGTTACTGTAGAAATATGGAAAACACATTCCTGGTTTAAAAAGCTAGAAGAAAAAAAAACAACAGCAGTTTAATCTGAGTGTTAGGAAAAGGATCACAAATCCTCCTATAGTATTTTGTATTTAAGCTAGTTTCTGTAAAGGCCCCTGACATGCCCCCTTGGGAGCTAAATATTGACAAGCATGCTTTGGCAATCAAGATCAAGCTTGTTGAATTAACACAGCTCAAGTCTTACATTGACACTATAACCCAAGACTGAGAACTCTTATCTTACCCCATTTATTTTGGCTTTATAGGTGATACTGAATCCCTTGAATTAAGGATTTTCACTGTATCTTAAATGCTACAACTATAGATTAATTTGATTTGAGAATATACTAGTCCTTATATTTTCACAGTGGAAATCATAAATGAAGTGGAACACTCATTGTTTTCTCTCCCAGCATGGATCCAGAATAAAACTGACTATATACCTAAGTCTGATATCTTTTCTACTGGAAAATGTCTTATAATTTCCACCTCCTAAAAGAGAAAGAGAAATAAGAAGGATAATATGATCCTTTATGTATCTTCTAGGTAAAAGTTAACATACCCCAAATTGCTAATTCTTTCGAGGCTTTGATCAAAAGTTAAGACAAAATATAAATTATAAAAGAAATAAAAGTTAATTTATGTTTCATCGTGACATTTAAAACCCAAATGGCAATCTCCCAATGACAATCGTTTTTATAAAACTTAAAATTGTCTTCAAGTTTTAGAGGAAAGCATAATGCTTTTCGATCTTTTAGGAAGTTAAGGAATGAATTTTCTAGGAATAATGATGGTAGTGGCAGTGGTGGTAAGAAATAACGCGCGTTCATGGCTTACAGTGTGGCAGGTTCTATGTAGAACACTTTACACGCAGCTTCCTGTTTAACCCTGGGGGGGGGGTTCCATTGGCCCCATTTAACACATGAAGAAACAGACTGAAGAGAGCTTCATGAACTCATCCAGCCATGCTCAGTGTTTCCTAAAGCTTCCTTTCATTTTCTTTCCCATGGATACACCCACAGGCAAGGTAGGAACTAGATTTTTCTCCTGCCTTAACAGTTCATACCACAAAGGAAGAGGCATGCATGCCTGTTTGGCTGTCATTCAAGGTGATGGCTGCTAGTGCTAGAGGGAACAAGAAGGAAGGAATGTGGTGATTGGGGATGATCCAGGAGGACCCCCCAAAGGATATAACATTTCATATGGGCCTCAAAGGAGGAATAGGAGAAGAAGGTGAAGAACATTTCAGGCAGTGAGAATAGCAAGAGAATTGACACAGAGATGGGAATAAACAGGATCTCCTCAAGAAACTGCAGATAATTCAGTGCTTCAGGAGTTACTGGATGGAGGCCACATAAATGATGCAAAGAACTTACTGAGTTTAAACGTCAAAAGCATACTTACCAGCTGACGACCTCTGTATCTTCACTGCGAATTGAAGATAATACTCAAAATCAGGCCTCCCAGAGCTGTTATGAGGAATAAATGGGATAATGCATGCCGAATGTCTGGCCTACTCTTACTTCTCAATTCTAAGAACACTTTTTATCTTCTCAAGTAAAATCATACCCTTCGCAACCTTCAGAAATAATTTTGGAACCACCTTCTGAAACTAATTTTTTAAAATAAAACAACCATTTGGCACAGTTTTCCTTCTAATTTTCCTTCCTCCTATAGCATGGTAGGAGAGAGATGCAAATTGATTCTTTCTTGATATGTAAGTTCTTCTTTTATCTCTTTCTCAAAGAGGGTTGTCATAACTTCATCCCCATGAACAAGCATCATTTAGTACTAAACTTCCCCATATTTGTGCAGTTGGTTTTCTAAAATAATTTTGAATTGATGTGATTTCAAATACATATATTAATAATAAAGTATAATTATAAGGATGACATTTAAAGTCAAAGTTGTCTATCACGCTGCCCAACACATAGAGGTACCCAGTTAGTTCCCCTTCCCTTTCTCTCCCTTCACCTTTATATTAAAATCCCCTTCAAAATCTGCTCAATGCCACACAGAAAGAACTCTGTGTATTATGCCAGTGTCCTGTTTGTCAAACTTCTTAGTCATCCTAGACTAAATCTCTACAATCTAGCAAGCATTACTTCCCAATTTACATCTCAGTGATCATTTTACACACTGTCTACCCAAAGTGAATGCTTATCTCCTTGTTCTGTAAAATCAGTGTGTACGTTCTCACTTCCATGCCTTCCTTCAAAAACTTTGTGAAGTTTGGAATGCCTGACGTCCGCTTATCTCATTTTGTACTTTGAGGATCACTTTCTCCCAGCACATCCTGGAATTCACCTGCTCTTTAATCTCCTTTAGAACCATCCACTGTATTTCTTTGGCATTTAGGTATGTTACATTATATAGTTAGGTTCAGTCTGCAAACCCTCTCTCCAGCAAAATATAACTCAATTTAGGTAAGGGACCCACTTTCTCTATGTATTTGACACAAAATGAAGTTTTGCTTTTGAAAACAAAAATCATCATGGTTTTTCTCAAAAAGCACATTCAATAAAGTATATGTATCTATTTCATAAATTGCTTAAACTTTTAACTTCGTGTAATTGCAAGATGTATCACAAACATTCTTACTTCGAGTCCATACTTTTGCAGTAAATTAAAATACTTTCAAATCATGCTTTTAGTAATCATTAAAATGGGGTAGTTTTCCGATTAAATGACCTAGAGCCACCACACCTATCCAGAATACTTTCATATAGTTCTTGAATATATTTCTATATCTTATTTCTTATGTCAGTACAGAACACTGCCATATAAATTTCGTTACAAAAAAGATACAGAAATCTTAAAAACTAAATATTTAGAAACTGATGTAACTAGTTATAAAACCATAATTATATGAGAGTGTTCTTTTATAACAAGAAGACTTCACATCTGTCATCCAGTGTTTTAAAGCCTAGCATACTTCTTAGCTGACTATTTCTATTATTACCATTCTACAAGCAGCTGCCATTCTTGAAACTGATTGATGTTTAGGAATAAAGCACATTTATTACATGGTGTCCACTTCAGAGGAGCAGTCTTATAGCCTACAGCGCTTTTTGAGAAGTGATGATACCTTACATTTCTGGAACTAATCACTGCTAAAGAAAGTAAAAGGGTGAAAACATAATATTTCTTTTTCCTGTGAAGACCTTTCATTGCATTATATGCCATTCAACTATAAAATGATTATAGTGTTTTATCTGCCAAGAATGACAGTGGTGAAAGGCAGGCAACTTATGTGTACATACCTATCTATCCATACAT